>NC_056728.1:1031039525-1031089525 GCF_019279795.1 Protopterus annectens
GAGATCACCTCGGAGTAGATGATATGTGACAGAGTATAGCTGGAGTTTTTTAAGGCAGTCAGCATAGGGCATCTGCTTTAGGCCTGTGATTCTTTTAGTGAGGTATTTCTGTGGCCTTTCCAGTTATTGCAGATGCCTTGAGAGGTACATACCAAATGGTATGTTGTATTCTATAAAGGGTTCTAATGAGGGATGAGTAAAGTGGGACAATGAACTCCTTTTTTTCTGGATGAAAAGCCCTTAGTGATGAGGTGTGCCACATAGAAGGATTTCCTGACTGTTGTGGCAATGTGGTTATTGAAGGTGAGACCACTGTCCACCTGTGTCCCTAAGTCTCTTATCACACTTTCAGTGTTTAGTGTACTGCCACCTATGTGGTAATTCATGGGTACATGTTTTTCCCAAAGGGGATAACTATACATTTATTGGCATTGAGCTTGAGCCCATGGCTCTTGCACCAATCATCTGTTTCTGTAAGGCCCTTTTGTAGAGTATCCACAACATTTGGGGATTCAATAATGGCTCCCAGTTTGTAGTCATCTGCAAACTTTGTTAGCCAGAGTCCCTTATTGTTGACCTATACTTCAGAGAAGTAGATGCCAAACAAGAGAGGTCTCAGGACTGAACTCTGAGGTACTCCACTTGTCACTTGTCCGGAGCTGGATTTGGAGTCAGCTACTTTTACAGTGTGGGTTCTGTCAGTAAGCCAGTTGGCAACCCATCGAGTGATGTAGAGTTTAATGCCCAGCTTAGTAAGTTTATCTATGATTCCAGAGTGGGAGATGATGTCAAAGGCCTTGGCGAGGTCCAGATAGGCTGTGTGGACTGCCTTACCCTCGTCCACGGCTCTGGAGACTAATTCAAAGAAGTCAATCAGGTTCAGGAGACAAGATAGGCCCTTCACGAACCCAAACTGGGTGTGGTCCAGTATTTTATGGTTTCCAATGTCTTTATTTATAAGTTCCATGATAATACATTCCATGGCCTTGCAGATCAAGCTCGTCAGACTGATGGGGTGGTAGTTCCCGGGATCCAAGGTGGATCCTCCCTTGTGGAGTGGGATAACTGTAGCTTTGCGCCACTCAGTGGGCATGAAGCCTGAGGTGAGGGTATTATTAAACATGACACTTAGGTGAGGTGCCAGTTCATTTTGTAGTTCATGTAGTACACAGCCTGGGATGTCATCTGGTCCCATGGATGCTGTATTCTTAGCTTTGGAGAGTGCATTTTTTACCTGTGTGGCCAATATTACCAGAATTTGTCAATCTTCCGGTATTGAGATGGGCCATTTAGGGGGTGAGAAGGGGGTGAAGTTGGCACTGAATCGATATGCCAGGATATTGGCAATATTCTTGGGATCAGTATATTTAATGCCATTCTGTTGTAGCTCAGAGCAGATCTGAGCATTGCCATTTCAATTCCTAACATAGTTATAGAATGAAGAAAAAAAGAAAGAAAGAGTTATAGAATGCCTTGTGGTTGTCTTTGGAATCTTTGGCAATTTTATTTTCATAACTAGCTTTGGAGGATTTTATGAGGGATCTCAGCTCCTTACTGAGGCAGGTAAGGGAGTTTTTTGAATCCTAGGATTTTCCTCTTTTCTGCAATAGTTTATTCCTTTTGTTGTAAAGTTTGTTTATGGCAGGGGACCACCAGATTGGCTTCCTTTTTTGGAGGAGATCATCTTGGTTCTATTTGAGATAGCACGATTCATGCATGAGTGGATGTGCTCGTACAGTGCCTTAATGTAGGACTCAGCAGTCGAACTTTCAGCTCCCGTCTGCATGGGCGTCATGAAGTTTGTAACTTCTGACTTGAGTAGCATGAAGTTGGCTTTGGAGAAGTTTTTATGGAGGTTTCCTTACTTGGGGTGTGGATGTTAAGGGTGATTAGCTTATGGTCTGACCTGACCAATGAGGGGGTGACCATAGGTGTGGAGCATCGATTTCCCATGTTGGTAATGATCAGGTCTAGGATACTGGAACCCCTGGTGGGACTATGGATTAGTTGATCCAGGGCATTCCATGGATGCAGGGATGTTCTTCACTTAACATGTAACCTGGGACACACCTCATCCTAAAAGCTGTGTGGTGTTTACAATTAAGGCCACACGCATTAGAAACAATAAGTACCTAGGTAGGGGTTCTATTCCTAGTGTTGCCAAATAAGAGTGTGTGTATATGTGAAGAGATCTACTTCAGTTTGCAGAAAATACATGTCCCAGGAGGTCATCTATCCGAGAACTGACTGGCAAATGCTAAAATTTCACAGGTATCATCTTGTGGAAATTCATACCATCAAAACTAGTAGTAGATGTGTAAATGCCCTCTTCCCCATTGTATATCTCTACAGCGATACTGGGGTTGGTATATATATCTGGGTGTGGATCTTGAGGACACAGCCACCATCATTGCGGTTATTGTTGAGTGTATCCCTCGCTTAGTCAGCTGTAATACTGGGCAGTTTTTGTTAACAGGTTAAGTGGCTGTCAATCACACTATTTGTGGTTCTACACCACCACACCCTCCAAAAGGTAGGGTTGTGCCACCCACACTACACACATATATTTACCAAGTTGAGGATTGCATTACATTGGGGAAGGGGGCATATACCCTGCCAGTACCATTGTCAATGACATTAAATTACCAGACTTATTATTTCCCAATGTGATGCTGTGCCTATTCTGTCTTGGTGGAATTACATAGGTTAAAATGAGTTCCTTATAAAAGTACATACATCCATGTGTACAGTATTTTCTGTGTATTTCATCAACGCCACACACTCTGTGTGTGTGTGTTATATACAAACATGTGTTGTGTACCACCCACTACACTTACCATTGTCCACTGTAGAAGGGCTGATGACATCAGCCACTATGCACCCACCTGTATACACCCCTCAGAACTATCAGACATGTGGCACATGCAGTAACTGTTATACAGACCTGTGACTTGTGTTCAGCTGTACCCAGGATATGACACAGTCAAGGTGTCACCACAGTGCCATACCCCTTGTATGTAACAACAGCAGACCAACATCCTGCTGACACAAAGACAGTTATAACACAAATGGAATACATTATGGAGACAACAATCACTCAGTGTTAATAACAGCTACAATGCATCATGGCTGGACAGCTACACATCTTGGCATGTAAGCATTAAACTTTAGTGCTGAAAACATGTTACACAGCATTACATGGGTACACTGTAGTATAGTAACCCTATGCATCAGAGCCATATTAGTCTGCCCCTGCATCGATGTTATGGATGACAGGGATGTAGCACAGGTATCATCATATGCACAGGGTGTGTTGTGGGTTTGCCAGAGACCTAGGCTGAGCCATTTGTTTGACATCTTGTGTGTGTTAGAGGGCTTCATTATTAATTGGGCTGTGCAGATGTGGTGTGTGTAAGTATGAGGTTGCCCTAGCTGTTTTGCTGAGGTGTGTGTGCATGCATGCACACAGTTCTGCCATGTGGCTGCCCTATACAGGGGTTTGTTGGACAGCTGCAGACTGTACCTGGAAGGATGTGCAGTTCATGGTCTCTGACCACATGGTGAGAACCATTCCTGCCAGGTGTTCCACAGGCACTACCAGGTACAAGCCATGATATGGTACTCTCCCCAGATGATGACATATATCCGCTGGATCCGGGTCCCTCTTGGGACCAGCCAGGGCTACTTGCACGTGGCCTGCTATGTTGTGATGTGGACAGTGCCCCCCTGCAGTGCTAGGGCTGGTACTGTCACTATGGGAGTGGTTCTGACTTCTTGCACATCCACGTCAACCTCCACCTGTTGGTGTTTTTGGCCTACATCCATGTGGCCATCTCACTTCTCCCACCATATGCTCAACCACATACATTCCATGGTCGAGGATTCCTACCATCTTACCCAACCATCTATCCAGGACCTCTGCAAAATAACGATGTGCACCTGCAAGATCACGGATGTTGTCAATAACAGCAGAATGAGTAGCCCTCTGCAGCCTCAGACCCTGTCTGGTATACCATTCCATACATGCCTATGTCTCCATGACAGCCTGAAACATGCATCTGATGAAACCAGCTGTGGCACGTCTGCCAGGGGCATGATGACCAGCCTGTGTGGCACCTTGCCAGACATCCAGCTATGGCTGCTGTTTCCAGACACATGTGCCATAGTCACCACACTGTCCTGTCCCATGCCACCACCCACCAACTATCCCTCATCTATTGCCACTGGTGATGGGGTATGTATAGGCAATGTGACAGTGTGCAGGGATGGGGTGGATAATAGTGGGATGTCAAACCATGGCACAGCTTCAGCCCCTGACAACCCTGCATGTGCCTCAACACATCTATTACCATTGTCAGAGTCTGCATGGACACTAACATCAGTTTGCCTGCAGGAGGGACCTTGACCCACCTCGCCACCTGTGAGTGGAAAACAAGAAATGCACTTTAAGACTTGTACATAATAGCTTAACTGTACACACACACACACACACACACACACACACACACACACACACACACACACACACACACACACACACACACACTTACAGGTGAGGTTGCACAAAGATATTACACACAGACCTCTCATTACCTATCTGTCAACATGCATGACATATGGCACTCAACAGAATACACCACACCTATAGTCAATCCCTGTTACCAACATTATACATCTCTGTGATGCATGGGTTGTGTTAGTAGGTGATGCTCCTTCCCCTGGAACACACTGCACTCATGTACACAGTATTGCTGTGCACCTGTTCTGCACCCTGGCATGTACTGTGCACCACACCTCACAGGTGTACACGCCATTGCAGAATGTTTAGATGTGTGTCAGTTATGTTTGCTCTGCTGCTCACAGCCCCTATGTGTTTGTCTGACACATAACAGGGATGATATGTGGACAGATGTCTATAGTGTATGCCTGATGTCTGATTTGCAGATCTCATCATCAGTGGTTTATGTATGATCAATAAAATATAATTACACTGACAACCTTCAAACCTTACTGTGGCTATGAGGAGTGTACACACTCTTACTGACTTGGCATCCTCTTCCCTGATATGCCAATGGGCCACAATACTGCATATGTTAACATTACACAAACCTGATATGTGACATATGACCTGTGCAATCAAATGCAGTATCAATCAAATGTGTTAGTTGTGCAGATGCTGACTGAGATGCATATAATCTCTGGGTGCATAAGTGCGCACACCCTTAACATGATGGTTTGTTGCACCAACTGTGTTAAGTGTACTACAGCAGTCACTATTCCTGGAAGGGGTATACTAGCATGACCCATCTGCACTTGCCAGTATTTGGTCACTCTGCCCTACAAATGTCCCCCAACTCTGCAAGATTGCAAGGTCAACTCATGTGCACAGCCCTTGGAGGTCACACAGTGCCTTCACCTTTGCTGTGGAGTCAGGGTTATGTCTGCCACAATTCATGACATTGACTGTGTGCAGATACAGTCATTCTTACCGAGCATTGGGTGTCTGTTTCAGTTCACTGTTGTGTTTAAGGATGACACCCTTCCTCATCTTCAGTCTTTTTGCAGATGCTTGACAACTATGGGCTACACGAGTGTCATTTTGCAGTGTCCCAAATTCAGAACACCATGTGTACTGGCCTAGTCCCTGTTAATGAATGGCAAACATACAGGTGTACCCTGGGACCCACAAGGTACAGATGGGGATGGTGGACCTGAGATGGAGTGAGGTGTTGCTTGTGCACCACATGTATCTTAATTGATACTGTCTGTAGGTTTTGCATCTGTTCTTGGTACACCATTACACATTGCAACACGTGCCTTTGGGGACTTTTGATGTTATGCATATGCTACCTGTAGAGAGCCCTGGCTGATGTTTCCTGTGGAATAACTGTCCCATCTGATTACCCTAACCCATACACCACACTTATGCAGAGTCTAGGCAATTGCTGAAACAGGGTACTGTACAGCCAGTACTTGCTAGACATTCCTACAACTCCATCAGATTTGGGCATGCTTCTAGGCAGCCTCCATAACCAGTTTGCAACATGTGTCGTCATCTGTCTTGGATGGCCATCTGTTTATTTTCTACATTAATGTTGCCCCATACATCCTCATCACATACATGACTGTCTGCACTGTTTGCTATGGTATATGCAACGGTGAGGTAAGGCTACATGTCCCACTGCTGTGTGCTACCTGTTGGGTATGGGATCCATTCCATGGCTTGTAAGATGTTTGAAAGCCATGGCTGTCTCTGTTGCAGGTGAGTGAGCAAATGTGATGGACATGCATTTTGGACAGCAGACCATTTCTTGGTGTGACATTGAGGACCTGTACTTGCTGGAAAATGCATACTGATGAAGAGTGAATGCTGTCAGTACCTCAAAAGCTGCTTCTACAGTATGTTATTTGGAGTGTGTGCACACATATGTTTCCAGTGTTTGCTAAGGTATGTATTCCCCATATTTGCTGTCCTAACATAGGATTCCATATTATACATTCATTGCTCATGTTAGGACCACATTACAGGTTGCAAGGGCTGTGGAATGTGGTATTGTGATATGCTGTGTAGATCTGTAACAGTTGCCATTGTAATAGTGGTATATATACTGTTGTAGCACTGTATGAGGGTGATGTTTCAGACATATTCCTACTGTAGGCCATTTGTCCCACCATTATGTTCATCTCTGTGCACACATCTTGCAATGACAGGTTGCTAGTTATATTGCAGGACTCTTACATACCCTTCAGATATGCCACCATGGTGAACACTGTGATGCAGTGCAGTTAAGAGCAACAAAAAGTGGACATGTGCATTATACATTATGGGTAGGTGTGTTAAATGTGTACATAGCAAATACCATGGCCATAACATGGCCAGTGTATTGGCAAACCTGAACAAACAACTCCATATTCACCAGCTACAGGCTGCTGCCCTAAAGGTATACCAGAGAGACCTGCATAGTTGTGTGAGAGATGTGATGTCAGTAGACACACCTGTGAGACTGGTTTAGGGTGGGAGCAGCATTTCAGTACATCAACAGTACAAACCCACAATACTACAGATTATGCACATCTGTTCATTGCTACAATGCAGCAATATACTATATATATATATATTTTATCTCACATACGCATGATTAAACTCTACAGATGCAGACAGATAAGCAACACTGGTCAACTGATGTGTCTTGGGGCCTTACCTACACTCTCCTCATCTATTGTGTGGGTAGCACCCAGCTCCACAATGCTATCTGCTGGGTCTTGTCTTTGCAGGTGGGCAGGTGCCCTGAGGCTGGCAAGGAGCTCCTCAGCATGTGTCAGGGGGGCTGGATGGCATGACCCCCCCCATGGCAAGCTGGTCCCTCCTAATGGCAGAAGTATGCTGATGGGCATGGAGGATGAGGTCAGAGCATCGATGTCAGACCTGCTCATAACTGTGTTATGCAGGTGAACATCGTTTACTCTGTGGATGAGCTCATTTCACAGGATGGTCCTCTCCTGCAGCTCATGCGCTGTACGGTCAATCAGTGTGTGGTAGTGCTGCACCAGGTAGTTTATTATGACTTCATTTTCCTGGGTGAAATAAACTGGCAAACGCTCTCTAGACATGGTGCCTGAAAAACAAAAAGAGGAAAAAAGGTCTGAGGACTTCATACTGCAAGGATATAATAGTTGTTAATTGACAACTCTATCTCCTCCTCACCATATCTGCAACAATGATCTGAACACACAACTCAACAGGTACGTTTACAGCAAACCTACTGTTGGGGCATATATCGCATTGTACAACAAATTGTGCAATGTGTTTCTAGTCATGTTCCATGTTGAAACTCTATCACTGGTGGCCTGCTGCTAACAATGTCACCTGTATGCCATTGTAATGGCCACTATGGTTCCATATATGCATGTGTTCTGTTTGCTATGTCACTGCTCCAAATCTGGTGTTTTGTGTTAATGGGGATATATATGCATGCTGTTAGATGTAATCCTGGATTGTGTGGACTATTACTACCCACATATGTTCAATAACTGTGACACAATAGCATGTTTGGGAAGCCTGTTCCTAGCACACCCACCTCTCCCACCTCATCTGGCCATGTTACCAGGCCACAGCACATCTGGGAACCACCCTGGGACCTCATCATCAGATGGTCCTGCACTACCTTCAGGTGGAGCCACCTCAGGGGATGGAGGCCCCCCCTGGGGAGCACACACAGACAGGATCCTGTCACCTGAAGTCAGGTCCAGGGTCTAGTGCATAGGGAGCTCCACAGAGACTTGGAGGATGTGCTGCAGCACCTTGAGGCCCTCGGTACACAATTACAAGGTCTGCATGCTCCTTCTGCTCAGCCCCCAGTTCAGGCACCTTCAGGGCAGTGAAGGTGCACTTGTGACTGCCCATGTGTGGGGACCTTGGTCTCACTGTTTCCATTTGGGGGCTCATGGGGTTCCACTTTCCAAATACCACTCCCCATCCAAGGTGTTTACCCACCACATGTGTCATATAGCGCCCCTGTATGCTGTCTTGTCTGTCTTCCAACCCAACCTACCTCCCCAAATATACCTACTATCCAACCCCAACATACCAATCTCATCTTCACAGACAAGGGCAATGTGTTTCCAACATGGATTTCACACTAGACATAGCTGTCCATTATATATATATATCTGTGTGTGTGTGTGTGTGTGTGTGTGTGTGTGTGTGTGTGTGTGTGTGTGTGTGTGTGTGTGTGTGTGTGTGTGTATAAATATGTGTGATGTTTTTTCACACATATTGTTCAGCACTGTCATTCAACAGTAGGGGAAATGTATTATATATATATATATATATATATATATATATATATATATATATATATATATATATACATAGGCTCATAGGTTCATAGGTAGGTACTAGGCTATCAGCCCAAGGGCCTATGTAAGCCTAGCCAGCAAGGTTCCATATCTTACGCCACCCAAGAAAGTTATTGTCCTGTGCCACTGTCCAGCAGAGACACAGAAGTGATCCCCGGGGTGCATTTTCTATTTCCCATCCACTCATCAAGATTTTTCTTGAAGAGTGCTAATGAAGAACATTGCTTGACATAAATGGGTAGCTTGTTCCAGAGTATAGGAAGTCTCTGAGACAGGAATCTATCCCTTCAGCATGTCTTGTTTATTGTGGTGACAAGGTTTAGGACCCTAGGAGTGTGTAGCTCAGAGGAATTGGGATTTCTTTAGGTGTAGCATGTCCAACAGCTCTGGGTTTGACATAGCTTTATATGTTAGTCAGAGATGACATCGGAGTAGGCGATATGCTACGGAGTAAAGCTGGAGTTTTTTGAGGCGGTCAGTGTAGGGCATTTGGTTGAGGCCAGTAATCCTCTTTGTGGAGTACTTCTGTGGCCTTTCCAGCTGCTGCAGATGTCTTCTGAGGTACATTCCAAAAGGGGCGTTGTACTCTATAATGGGTCTAATGAATGATGAGTAGAGGGAAACAATGACCTATTTTTTTCCTGGATGAGAACCCTTTTATGATGAGGTGTGCCACGTAGAAGGACTTCCTAACTACTGTGGCGATGTGACTAACCAAGGAGAGACTACTGTCCACCTGGGTTCCAAGGTCTCTTATCATGCATTCAGTGTTAAGTAGATTGCTGCCTATGTGGTAGTTCATGGGTACAGAGTTTTTACCAAAGGGGATGACACTGCACTTTTTGGCATTGAGCTTGAGGCCATGGCTTTGACACCAGGCATCTGTCTCAGTGAGGCCCTTCTGTAGGATGTCCACATCATTTGGGGACTTGACTATGGCTCCTAGTTTGCAGTCATCTGTGGAATTCATTAGCCAGAAGCCTTCTGTGTTAGCCTGTACTTCAGAGAAGTAGATACCAAACAGGAGAGGTCCCAGGACGGAACCCTGTGGTACTCCACTTGTCACTGCTTTGAGGTCAAATTTGGAGTCTGCAACTTTTACAGTGTGGGTTCTCTCAGTGTGTGTTTGTATATATGTAGACATACACGATATATATATTTATATATATCTATTATATATGGATCTAGGGCTGTTGAATGAAAGTTCAGCAGTCCAAATCCACTATCACCAAACACACTTTAGCGAAAGTGATTTTCACGGAAAACCCACTTTCGCTAAAGTGTGTTAAAAAAAAAACAGTAAAGTAACGTTTATGCAGGGGGCCGCTGCACTCCCATGTGTGGGGCTGAGCCCCGCACACCCCCCTACTTTAATCTTCTCACTCCGAGATCACACTACAGTGACGAGAAGGGAAGTTTTCCCTTATCCACACCGTAGTACGGTCTCCGCAACAATCATTCCCCCACAACTCCCTCTAGCTGCAGGCATACTTCTATGAAAGTGCTTCTTCGGTAAAAAGCACTTTCACGTAAGTATGCCCTGCCATTTTTGTTTCGGTAAAAAATTCCTTCAGGGATCAGTACGGATCCCAATATATATATATATATATATATATATATATATATATATATATATATATATATATATATATATATATATATATATATATATATATATATATATATATATATATATATATATATATATATATATATATATATATATATATATATATAGATATATATATATATATATATCTGTGTGTGCGAGTGTGTGTGCGTCTATCTGTAGCCATACATATGTGTGTGTGTGTATGTGTATATATATATATATATATATATGTATATATATATATATATATATATATATATATGGAGTGCATTCAAACATCAGGTCCACACTCTCTAACGCTCCTTCCTCCACAGCTGCACTGTTGTGCCTTACTGCAAAACAGACGGGTGTCACATGTGGACTCAGCCTAACATTAGGGGTATATATATATATATATATATATATGTATGGACAGATTGCAGGTAAGCCTATTACAAACCTATGATGTTTGTGCATGATACATTTTCACGTTAACATGACTGTCCTGCAGGTGGTGGAGTCTGAAACTCATGTGTCTATCATAACTTCATTACTTCCACCACCAGCTATTTGCCATACTAATATACGTGTATTGAGGTAGAGAACAAACACTATGATGGCTTACATCTTGTCATTCAGTGCTGATCTGCACAGTTGACAGGTATGGCCTACTGCCCACAAGGCCAGAAGCTATTTTCATAGCAGTTGTTCAGCAGGACATAATTACAACAAGTCTTGATGGCACATATAAATCTTTCCACATCATCTATCACATTATTACAGACCAAGTACCACATTCAATTACATACATATATGTTTCACATACCTGTTGTAGTACTGTCCTCTCTTCTAAGTAAACTTTTATGTGTCCCTTGTTTTATATACTTTTGTTTCGGTTTGGTTTGTAGTTTTAATTTTCTCTCTCTCTCTCCCTTCTCTCTTCTCTCTTCTATCTCTCTTTCTCTCTCCACTACAGGGATTGAGCTGCTTTGAATAGGTTGCAGCATGGTTTTGTAGGTGATGCTCATGATCAGGTGATGGCCTTTGCACCAATTAGTGTTCACCACTTGCTAATTCCATCCAGCCAGCTGTGTAGTACATCATGTGGGTGTTGTCCCTTAACCTTTCCTGTATGGTAGACATCCTTCCTGTGCGTGGGTAGCAGTGTTACAGACAGCAGGTAGCAATACCTCTTATAACAGGACTTGCAGACACAGGCCAACTACATATATGTATAAGGTTCCAGACCTACGGATAGTGTGAGTATTGTTATTATATGCATTGTATACCGCTAGATTTACAGGGATTTTGTGTACATGCTAGTTTTGCATGGAATGCAGTCTGTCTTCATAGCTCTCAACTTTGGGCCTATCCAAACGATGGCCAGAGGATTGGCTATGTTTTGTCTGTTCACCACACAGGTCTTGTCTCTGATATATCAGTGGCATTCTCTCTGAGTGCTATCAGTACATGGCTACGTTCATTTGTGTTTCTGACTTCATATTCCTGAGTAAGGGTACGTTGCAACCAATCCAGTAACACCAGCAACTTTCACAGTGTATAACAGCAATATTGCAAATATGGCCCTGTGTTCCAGCCTCTGTCCTCCACCTATATACCTCGCTTTGTCCATATGTCATGCAGTAAGAGATTGTTAAGTAGTGGCATATCATTATTTAGTGCTGGTATTCCTGCTATCATTCCAGTGATGTTGTGAACTCCCACACATATTGTGGGGTAGTGTACATATATATAAGGGCTACAGTGGGGCAAAGCATGTCTGACCTTGTACAGTCCAGAGGTCAGTGTATGTAACACTGTTATATGCCCTTGTACATCATTCTATGAAGGAGGGGAATGCACCATTTTTAACCTAGGCTGTTACAACATATAAGGGATATCAGTAGTAAGACACATGATGGTATATGGCTGTACATTTTCATACATTTCGCCATGGGAACAGTGGTGGGCTAATACTTACTGTCTTATGCCAGTTCTGTTTGTCAGTGTGATAGTGATGTTTTAAGATAAGCATTCTTATATAACAGATACATTTTTATTGCGACAACTTAATTATTTTCCCACTAGGGGTTGAGTACAGAGTGTAATTGGAGGCTACTGAACTACATCTGTAATTAATTAGTGTTGATTGCTTCTTATCTTCCAGGCAACTGTTTTTTTTACTGTTGTACTATGTGAAGTCCTTGCCCTGGACAGCAACAAATGTTATGCTTTCAGATTACTGTAGCAAATGTTTTGTTTGAGAGTTGCATTTCTGTTATTCTGTATTTCAAACATCTAACTGCTATATGAAAGGCATATACAACTGAAATAGTACACAAATAAACATTTTATGTATGCAAACTTGTGTGTGGTGTCATATCCTTTGACTTGTCTGTGGGTAGATGTTTCATGCAATAATTGTCTTTTGTATGAAAGTGCACACCAACCAAGCTGAGCAGAGACAAATAAAGGGTTAGCTTCTAAAATAATGCTTTATTTGTCTCTGCTCAGCTTGGTTGGTGTGCTCAAATTTTGACTTGTTATTAGGAATCTATTGTGTGCTGTGAGCAATCTTTGCCAGAGTGTGTGCTTTTTGCTTTTTGCATTTGTATGAAAGAATCAAACACTGGCCATTTTAAAAGGTGGCAACTGTAGGAATACTGGCTGTTCGATATGCTGTGCACCCTCTAAATATATATCTTCTTATACATATCTATAAGTAGTAATATATGCATATGTATACGTATGTGTATATCTATATCTATATATATATATATATATATATATATATATATATATATATATATATATATATATATATATATATGTGTGTGTGTGTGTGTGTATGTGTGTGTGTGTGTGTGTGTGTGTGTGTGTGTGTGTGTGTGTGTGTGTGTGTGTGTGTGTATGTGTGTGTATATGTATCATTGGACTATTTACAGCTTCCGCATTGTACATTCCCTGTGGTACACAGACTGTTCTGCATGATATGCTATTGATATCATCCTGTCATCGTACAGCTGAGATGGATTACTGTTAACTTGTTGTGGCTATGTTGTGTAGGGTCCTGGGTATGAGACTTGCAAGTGTTGGTTATTGTGTTGCAAGGAAGATCTGTTTAGCTGTGGAGGAGGGAATGATATCAATAATTGCAAGAGGTACTTATTTTGGGCTCCTTTACCCCCATTAACACTGCTTTTGGTCATATAGGTTCTTAGGTTCATAGGTAAGTACTAGGCTATCTGCCCAAGGGCATTTATAAGCCTAGCCAGAATGTGTTGGCTTTCACCACTCCTTAGATTAGTCCCCTGTGCCCCTGTCCAGCAGAGCCATTAGTTCCCTGCACCACTGTCCAGCAGAGCCACTGCAGTGATCCCTGGGGTAAATTTTCTGTTTCTCATCCACCCTCTAATGTTTCTCTTGAAGAGGGTTAATGAGGGGCTCTGCCTGATATATATTGGAATCCTGTTCCAAAGCATGGGGAGTCTCTGGGACAGGAATCTATCCCTCCAGCATGTCCTATTTATTGTTATGCTGAGGTTTATATCTCTAGAGTGTGTGGCTCTCTGGGATTTGTTGTTTTTTAGGTTGAGCATGTCCATCAATTCTGGGTTGGACATGGCCTTGTATGTCAGGCAGAGATCACCTCTGAGTAAGCAGTATGCAACCAAGTACAGCTGGAGTTTCTTGAGTCAGGCTGCATAGGGCATCTGTTTGAGGCCAGTAATCCTCTTGGTGAGGCACTTTTGTGGTCTTTCCAGCTGTTGCAGGTGTCTTGTAAGGTACATCCCAAATGGGGCATTGTATTCTATGATGGGTCTAATGAGTGATGAGTAGAGAGGCACAATAACCTCTTTTGTTTTAGATGCGAACCCTTTTGTGATTAGGTGGGCCACATAGAAGGATTTTCTAACCACCTTGGCAATATGATTATCAAAGGAGAGATCACTATCTACTTGGGTCCCCAGATCCTTTATTACATTACCACCTATGGGGTATTTCGTGGGTACTTTGTTTTTTCCAAAGGGGATGTTAAATAAATTTGTTAAAGTCAGACTGTAAAATTCTTCTGGCATTAAAAAACAATGTCAGTCAATAACAAACAGTAATGCAGGAGAACTCAAGTATCTTATACTCTAATGTACATTAGGAGGCAAAAAACCATACACAAACTTGTACAGAATTTTGACTAGTTTATTGGTGTCATCCATGACTTTTTATACACTTCACTATCAGTTTTTGCCCACCTCACTGACGTGGTCAGTGACAGGGTCTTTACATCATAGTAACTTATGAAAAAGTGCTGAGATGGTGTTTTCAAAAATCTTTTCCCATGAGAATGTTACAGCCTTGCAAGCACCTGGTCAGTCACAATGTCCTTCTGAGGATGTAGCCAATTCAAGGCTCTTAGATTAGTTCGAATACAATGGGTGCATGTCTTCTTAAAAGCTTTCCTTTGTTCCTTCTCTTGCTTACCAGCTGGACACTATCTCTGATAGTGCACAAGGCTATTCTTCTGGTGGAAGCAGGAAAAGACACATGCAGGCAGATTTATTATTTTCTAACTTTGCAAAATAATATTTACTTGAAAGACATGAGCCAGGCAGCTATTGAACGCTGCCAAGGCCAAATTTCTGATTACACTGCAGCTTATGCTTCAAGCAATAATATGCGAGTTTATTTCTACTATTATTCTAGTAAAACAGAATTAAATGCATTACATATCATACTACTTTTCAGTCTTTGTTCCCTATTATAGATTTAAGTACATTTATTCCTATCTAAAGCACACATACCACACAACTTATATATGTCTGAATGTTTGAATACACATCTTCCTAAGCAGCATACATTGTAAATATATATTTTTCTAGGCAGCATGTATGTAAATATATTTTCTAGGCAGCATGTATGTAAATATATTTTCTAGGCAGTATGTATGTAAATATATATTTTTCTAACATTCTCCCTCCTGTTAATGCATTTCATTCTATTTGAAACATAAACAGTATTATTTCATTCCTTAGCCTTTTCCTTTCAAGGACTTTCAGCTAAGTAAGTCATTTGTTTTATATTTCAGAAAAAGCATCATCTGAAATTAATCTTTCAATTTTAACACTTTGGTAAAAAGTTTCAGTAACAGATATATCAACAAATTTTTGATTAATCTTTTCATGCAGGGAATTTCACAGTAAACACATGCTCCTATTAGGAGTATACCCACACAAATAGCAATTAAATGTTTAATAGGATGGAACCCCACCCCCCCCAAACAGATTCTGGAAAAAGTTCGTCAGTGGGTTTGGGTCTGGTTTAGTCATTGCTGATACTTGCTGAATTACCTCTAGGTGGTCATTGATTTCATGTTGGTTGTCTGGAATGTACGCACAGCATTTTTTTTTCGTGTACCACCTCTTGCCGCTAGGGTGAAGTAAAGAGCCATTCGATTTTGTAGCACAACAGTTTTTATTGCATTTAGTTCATTAGTCACCAATTCTAGGGTGGAAAAGTTGCATTGCTCATGACTTCTTGACAGCTTCCTCAGCTCCCAGATCGATTTGACTGCTCCATAGGCTGGTGGTATTCCTGCCCTGGATATAACACTGTTGCCCAAGTTCATATGAGTCAATTTACTTTTGTCTTTCACTGAATTATGGCCTTTTCAACCAGCTTCGATTTTACCAACTGGATTCACAGGTTTTTTTCACTGGACCTTCAGATTCTCGAGCTGTTTTCCTTACGTTTCATATCTTACCCAAAGGTAATTCTGCAGTATGTCTTATTGCTGAAACCAGATAACCCAAAAACAACTGCGGACCAATTCTCAGGTAACCATTTATATGCCTTTTTCCCACAAATAAAATCATTACTTTGGTACTGATACGTGTTATCCCTGCATGAAACATTTTTCTATTCTTAATAGACAATTGCTTAGTTAAGACTGGATTGTCACATACTGCATTTAATGTAGTTTTCATTGAACTCAGATATGAATCATGGTTAGTATTACAAACAGTACCCCCACTTTTGACTTTAATGTAACATTTATAAGACATTGTTATATTACCATTACTCCAGCCCACCTGGAGGGTATTACTTTTGTAGAAACATACAACTCCTTTTTGTGTGACAGGTAAAAATAAAGCAATTTTGTCCTGTGATCTCACAGTTTCTGTATACACTTGCTTCATGGCCAGGTATGTGTTAAAGTTTGGATGCCAGTCTATAAACAGTTCATCACGTCTTCTCAATTTCACTTGTGTGGTTGAGTGCAGGGAAAAACCACAATAAGAGAAAAATTGTCACACTTATAGTTAACAAATGCACAGTTAACAAAATAATTATGCAATAGTTCTTGGGTTGCTCTGCTTTTTTGTTTTCTTTACTCTTGGCCATTTTGCCCTTGTGTATCAGTCACAAAGTCTTTATTCAGCTGAAAGTTCTTTTGTCTGAAAAAGAGTTAAACTGCAAAACAGATTTATTTATAAACAGTTTCTTTATATAATTAGCTAGTGAACTGTCAGCCTCCAGCTCTGCAGGCATGAGAGCTTTTTACTGAGGCACATAATATGCCCTTCCAAATACTACTTTAAAGGGGATCAAACCCTTTACATTTGTTACTGTTTTCATGCTCAGCAATGCTAGAGGTAAACAGCAAATCCAATTCTTCTGAGTCTCACTCATCAACTTTCTTAACTTGTTTTTTAAAATCCCATTGTACCTCTCCACCAGTCCTGCTGACTGTGGGTGGTAAGCACAGTGATTCCTTAAGAAAATCCCCCAAAAAAATCTCCCAAGTTGTTGAATTGTCTGATTGACAAAATGTGTCCCATTGCCACTATAGATTCTTTCCGGTATGCCAAATCTAGGAATTATTTCCTTTACTAGGGCCTTTGCCACTGTTGCTGCATTCGGATTCCTGGTTGGAAAAGCTTTTACCCATTTTGAAAACATATCTATGATCACTAAACAGTATTTCTTTCCTTCACATTTATTCAACTCTATGAAGTCCATACAAATAGTATGGAATGGATATGGTGGTGTAGGAAACTCCTTGCTTGTTTTTAAATGCTCCTTGTGCATGGTGCTTGTTACAAGTATGACAAGCTGCACAAAATTTTATTGTATAATTTATGTATCCATATGTTTGGAATATTTTATTTACTAACTGTACCATCCCCCCTGTTGAGACATGGCTCTGCCCATGGCTCAACAAAGCTGCATATCTAAATAAATTAGACGGTAATATTGTTTTTTTTCCCTTTGGAAATGTACAGTCCATTCTCAGAAATTGCACCTTGTTTTACCCAGTTTTGTTTTTCTGCTTTTGTAGTAAGCATTTGCATTGTTTTTAACATGTCTAAATCTAAAATCTCAAAGGGTTGTAATTTTCATTTAAAAATAAAGTTTCTGAGTCTGAGGCTGCTTGCTTTGCAGCTGCATCAGCTCGTGCATTACCTTTGAAATCTTATCCTGTTGTTTTGTATGAGCTACACATTTACAAATAGCTACTTTGGTAGGCAACTGAATAGATTCTAATAGCTCCAAAATAAATTAGCATGATTAATAGGTTTTTCACTGGATGTAATCATCCCTCTATTTTCTTTATTGTTGTGCAAACACATGCACTGTAGAAAAAGCATACTGATTATCAGTATATATGTTTACTTTTTTGCCTTTTACTAAAATACATGCTCCTGTCAAAACTACCAGTTCTGCTGCTTGAGCATACAAGTTGTGTGGCAAAGTTTGTGTTTCTAAATTTTTAGTGTCTGTAACTACTGCATACCCACCAGATTTTTCCCTGTAGGACCCCTTCTGCATGAGCCATCCACGTAATATGTCACCTCAGCATCATCCAGGGGCATATTTGTAAGATCTTGTCTAGGTAAAGCTAACTGTTTATATGAGGTTGACTCAGCAGTATGGTCATACATGAAAGATGTCTAGCAGGAGAAAGGTATGCAACTTTTTCTTGTAGCAGAATTATTGCAACTGCATGAGGCATTCTCAATGTGAGAGGGTGGAATAACACCACTGAGGCTGAAGCCTGTACTGCCATTGCTGCTGCAACTACTGCTTGTACACAGTGAGGCAAAGATTGCACCACTGGGTCTAACTGTGATGAATAGTAAGCTATGGGGCATTGCTTATCCCCATGTTGTTGCTTTAATACTGATGTCATGTACCATTGCTTACAATCTATGGTCTAAAAAAAAAAAAAAACGTTTGTGATAACTTGGAAGTCTTAAAACTAATGAAGAAGCTATTAACTGCTTCAACCTGCAGAAAGCCATTTCTGCTTTTGTTTTTCATTGTAAAATAATTTGGTACCCAGTTCCAACAAAAATTAGTTGTACCTAAGAAAAGACATTATTTCTTTTTTAGTTGTTGGTTTGGGTGCTTGCAAAATTGCTGTTTTTTTTCCTTTTTTCTTTCCCCTTATCTAGTATTTTACCTTTATTGAATATCACATATCCCAGGTATCTAGCCTGTGTTTTTTTTTTTTTCCCAAAGTTGTAACTTACTTTTGTTTACTTTGTGTCCTTGTATTAATAAAAATTTTAACAATGCTACTGTATTCACCCTGCACTGCTGCTGGGTGCTGCTAGCAAGATGTCATTTACATAAAGTAAAATTTGACTACTTTCTGGTGGGGTAGACCCTGCCAGGTTGCTAGCCCTTTTTTGTGCAAATATTATTGGGCTCTCACAATATCCCTGTGGTAGTCGAGTATATGTATACCTTTTACCCTGAAATGTAAATGCAAACCAATATTGACTATCAGGATGTATAGGTATTGAAAAGAAAGCATTGCTTATATCTACCACAGTAAAATACTTCTGTTGTGGCTTTAAATCATTTAACAAGGTATGTGGGTCTGGCACCGTGGGTGCTTTAGGTATTACTGCATTATTTACAGCTTATAAATCTTGTACCATCTGCCATTCCCCGTTTGCTTTTTAACAGGAAATAGGGTGTATCACATGGTGAATCAGGAGATTCTACCAGTACTCCTTTTTGAGTAATGCTGCTTATTATAGGCTTAATTTTACTTTTGCATTCTTTTCCAAAATGTATTGTTTTTCTGTGGTCTAAAAGCTGACTTTGGGGTAATTGTAACTGGTCCTGCTGCTTGAATAAGCCCTACATTTAACTTGCCTGTTGACCACAGAGTTGTTGGAATTTTACACAAGGCCTCTTCTTTTCTTTTAATAAAATGCTAATCAGCTGTCCTTACTAGATTGCAAGTGTACAGCTGTATGTGTCTGTGTCAACCAATTCAGTTTTGTTTTATATCCCTTGTCCTGACATTTTAAATCAGTCTGTTTTCCCATTTTGTTACCTTTTTTCTAAGTCTGCCCATTTAACACTTTTGTTTTTGTCAAGCTGACATGTGGCAGTCTATTGGACTTATACAATCTCATGAACTCCTGAGGTAATGAACAGCTTACTACACTGTTTCCCTCAGTATCCCAGCATAAAGTTTGTAATATTAATTTGTCAGCAGGATTTTTACTTATATTTCTTATTAGGTCCTGGTGTGCTACAGTAGTATGGAGTACAATGTAACAAGTGCTGCTGATCAGTGTCAAGGGAGGGTACCTTACTGATGGCTACGTTTATCAGTTCTTTGGTTACTGCCCTGGACCAATCATAACTAGGTCCTGGCTGTACCAATAATAGGCTTCACCCTCTGATCACACCACAAGAGCATCCATTTGTCTTTGTGCTTCCATACCCTGCATGGTAGGAACTACTGCTATGCCAAATATCTGCACAAGGTCTCTTCCCAGTAAGTTTACTGGATATTTTTGCAGAAACTACAATTTTACTTTTCTGAGTCATACCTGAAACAGGGTCAGTTATTGCTATATTATGGGAAAGTGGCTTCCAGTATAGCTGTCCATTTGCTGCTTTTACTAATATATAATCAGGTGATTTAGAATGTTTTGGTAACTTGGAGGGGTGTATCAAAGTCCGTGACGCTCCTGAGTCACACAGGAATTTGACCTTTCTTCCCTCCACCAGAAGTGTTACTTCTGGTTTTGTATTTGCTAGGTAGAGCTCCAGGCTCAACAATGCTAAATCTAAAATTTTATTTTCATTTTTATCCTCTACATCTGTTTGTACTTCCTCTATTCCCTCTACTACATTCACATTTTCTTTTTGTTTATTAACCTTTCCTGATGATTTTTGGTTATTCCACATCTCCTTTATCTTCTGTCATTGCTTTCTTATTTTGTTTATAGTCCCTAGCTAGATGCCCTTTTTACCTGACTGTAATACAAATACTTCAGCTCCGTCTTCAGCAGTGAAGACTTGTGCCTTTTTTTCTTTTTACTATTAAAGTGTCTTTCAGTACGTCTAGCATACTCAAGTAAGGCTTGCAGCCTGCTTGTTCAGTGATTTATCGTATGCCTTGTAATAAAACTACTAACAGAGGCAATGCAACCTTTTAAAAATGTATTTTTTTAATTGTTGTTTTAAGCATTTTAATAATCTAGCATAATATCCATCTACTGTCTCATTTTCCTGTTGTATGCATTAATTAATGCAAGTCCAGTCTGCTCTAAGTTTTCAATTTTCAGAGATTCTGTCTGTCAGACCTTTTACTCTGTTGTCTAAAAATGTTTCAGAATTTAAGCTTTTGTTTTTTTTTTACAATTTGCTTCCTCAATCCACCTATGTGCTTGAGGTATGCCTAGTTGGTGCTGTTTTTCTTTTGCCTGACGCCCTGCATCAGATTAAAGCTTGTTTAAGGAGTTTAACTAGTGAAAGTTTATCTAGTTTACTATCAAATTTATAGTTGTTAACACATTTTGCAAAATATCTCACATTATCTGCTTACTGTAATTGCATATGCTTCACATTATCCGTTAGCGGATCTCGTGATCTCTTAGTGCACTGATTTTTTATGTCTTAAAAGACTGTTACGTAACCCTTCTCTTGTACCACGTGGTATCTTATTTCCCCATATCCACAGTAGTGTCTAGAATGACTGTTTACTTTGCTTTGTTATTCCCTGATCTATGACTCAAGATACAATACTTGACTCTCTCTCCCTGCTATCACAAACCTTAGCAATAGCACAGTGTAACCTGGTCCCTGATCTAAAACAAAGACAAAGAGGGAAATTCTTCTTACCTGAGCCTCCTGCTTTGACTGTTTTTCCTTGGGGCCCAGTCTTCCGCTTTTCAGCCACAGATCAGAAAGTGGACAGCCTCTTTACACACAACAATTCAGTCGGAGGTCTTTTCACTTTAAGAAGAACCATTTTTTTCGGCAGCTTCTCCTGCGTAGATTTATCACCACTCATGCACCTTGTGACCTGCAGCTTACCAAGGGAATTCCGGTCCGAAGGACCAAAATGTTAAATAAATTTGTTAAAGTCAGACTGTAAAATTCTTCTGGCATTAAAAAACAATGTCAGTCAATAACAAACAGTAATGCAGGAGAACTCAAGTATCTTATACTCTAATGTACATTAGGAGGCAAAAAACCATACACAAACTTGTACAGAATTTTGACTAGTTTATTGGTGTCATCCATGACTTTTTATACACTTCACTATCAGTTTTTGCCCACCTCACTGACGTGGTCAGTGACAGGGTCTTTACATCATAGTAACTTATGAAAAAGTGCTGAGATGGTGTTTTTCAAAAAATCTTTTTCCCATGAGAATGTTACAGCCTTGCAAGCACCTGGTCAGTCACAATGTCCTTCTGAGGATGTAGCCAATTCAAGGCTCTTAGATTAGTTCGAATACAATGGGTGCATGTCTTCTTAAAAGCTTTCCTTTGTTCCTTCTCTTGCTTACCAGCTGGACACTATCTCTGATAGTGCGCACAAGGCTATTCTTCTGGTGGAAGCAGGAAAAGACACACGTGCAGGCAGATTTATTATTTTCTAACTTTGCAAAATAATCTTTACTTGAAAGACATGAGCCAGGCTGCGCTTGAACGCTGCCAAGGCCAAATTTCTGATTACACTGCAGCTTATGCTTCAAGCAATAATATGCGAGTTTATTTCTACTATTATTCTAGTAAAACAGAATTAAATGCATTACATATCATACTACTTTTCAGTCTTTGTTCCCTATTATAGATTTAAGTACATTTATTCCTATCTAAAGCACACATACCACACAACTTATATATGTCTGAATGTTTGAATACACATCTTCCTAAGCAGCATACATTGTAAATATATATTTTTCTAGGCAGCATGTATGTAAATATATTTTCTAGGCAGCATGTATGTAAATATATTTTCTAGGCAGTATGTATGTAAATATATATTTTTCTAACAGGGGATGACTATGTACTTTTTGGCATTTAGTTTGAGGCCATGATTGTGACACCAGGTATTCATCTCAGTGAGACCCTTCTGGAGGGTGTCTGTATCAGCCGGGGAATCAATTATGGCCCCTAGTTTGCAGTCGTCTGTGAACTTGGTCAGCCATAGTCCTCCTATGCTTGCCTGTCCCTCTGAGAAGTATATACTGAACAGGAGGGATCCTAGGACTGAGCCCTGGGGGATCCCACTTGTAATTGGTTTAGAGTCAGACAAAAAGCCTGCAAATCTCACCATTTGGGTTCTATCCATGAGCCAGTTAGCAATCCATCTCGTGACATAGGGGTTTATGTTCAAGCGGGTGAGCTTGTCTATAATACTAGAATGGGGAATGGTGTCAAAAGCCTTTGCGAGGTCTAGGTAGGCTGTGTGGACCTCCTTTCCCTCGTCTAATGCCTTGGTAACTGTCTCAAAGAATTTCACCAGTTTTAGGAGGCATGATCTGCCCTTAACAAAGCCAAACTGGGTATGGTCCAAGATTTGGCGGTTCCCAATGTCTCTGTTAATGAGTTCCATAATGATGTGCTCCATAGCCTTGCAGATCAGCCTAGTCAGGTTTATATGGCAGTAGTTCCCGGGGTCCGTTGTGGCTTCACCTTTGTGGAGTGGGATAACAGTTGCTGTGCACCATTCTGTGGGTACATAGCCTGTAGAAAGGCTGAGTTTGAACAGTGTGTTTAGGTGAGGGGTTAGTTCATTTTGGAGCTCTTGTAAGACACAGCCTGGGACACTGTCCAGTCCCATTGAAGCTGTGTTTTTGGCTTTGGATAGGGCTGTTTTAACCTGTGTGTCAGTGATTGATGGGGCCCTATATTCTTCTGGTATGGTTATCGGCCTTTAGGGGGTGAGATGGGGGTGAAGTTTGCACTAAACCTGTCTGCCAGAATGCCAGAATGTTGGCAATATCAGTCGGATCAGTGTATTATGTGCCATTCTGCATTAACTCAGAGCAGATCTGAGAGTTTCCACTTACATTCTTGACATAGCTAAAGAATGCTTTGTGGTTATCTTTGGAGTCATTGGCATGTTTTCTTTCAAAACTAGCCTTGGATGATTTAATGAGGGATTGTAGTTTCTTGCTGATACTGATCAGGGATGTCTTTCCTTCTTTGGATTTTACTCTTTTCTGTACTAGTTTACTCCTTCTGTTGTATAGCTTGTTTATGGCAGGGGTCCACCAGACTGGTTTCCTTTTCTTGGAGGAGTGATTCTTGGTTTTACTTGGGATAGCACAATCCATGCATTCCTGCATATGCTCATAGAGTGCCTTTGTAAAGGTTTCAGCAGCTTGGACAGCATTGTCTTTTAGCATGGAGGGTGTGAACCTTTCCACCTTGGTCTTAAGTAATGTGAAGTTTGCTTTTGAAAAGTTTTTCACAGTGGTTTCCTTGATTGGGGGTGGGGGCAGAATGTGGATATCTAGAGCAATTAGTCTATGGTCTGATCTAACCAGTGAGGGGTTGCCCTCCGGTGTGGAACACCCGTTGCCCATGCTGGTGATGACCGGGTCCAATATTTTGCTCCCTCTGGTGGGAGTGTTGACTAGTTGATCTAAGGCATTTGAGTTTATAAATTCTAGGAAGCGTTGGGCAAGGGAGTTAGTACTTGAGTTGTTCTCCCAGTTTATGTTTGGGTTCTCTGAGGAGAGGGTTGTCTGTGTACATGAGGCAGTTGTAACATTGCCTCAAAATGCCCAGATTCAACAGTTGGACTGGAGACTACACCAGAAACTGCCCTTTGGACATGCCTGAATAGGTAGTGTAAGCTGTTTTTCTGATTGGCTGGTTGGGACAAATAGAGACCCTTGTCCTTCTGGACAGTATAGGGGGGGGTCTAGTGCTAGGGTTAATTAGTGCTTGCTATGAGTTTTAAGAAAGTGTTTGACTGTGAAATGAATGGTTTGAGTGCTAAAGTTGAAGGTTTGTCTAGTTCCAAGGGAAAAATTGAAGAGAAGACTTTGTGGAGCCAAGAATAGTTTAACTCTAGCTAACCGGCGCTGCCCGGCGTGCAAAACCACGCAAATGCTGTTTTTATAGCAGGGAAGTGAAAGAGATAGAAATTAGACCAAAATATATTTATTTTTTGTGTTTATATATATATATATATATATATATATATATATATATATCTGTATATACATATATATATATATATATATATATATATATATATATATATATATATATATGCACTTCAGATGATCGAATTGCTGAAATCTCGAAATGCATATGGTCGAGACCATATGATCGAGTTTCAGAAACTAGAAAATCTGAAGGGAGGGTTAAAAAATTGTGGAAACACCTTAACTGGGGGATTCTGCAGGGGGCAAGCTCTCCTGCACTCCTGCTACTTAAATATATGAACTCCAACATTGTGCTACAGTGGGAAATAGGGAAATCTCCCATTCCGCACTGTCTGAGAAGCGTGGAATGGGAGATTTCCCTTTTCTCCACTGTAGCGCGATCTCAGAGTTAGTATATTTAAGTAGGGGGGTGTGGGGGGTGTAGGGGACCTTGCCTTCCCCCCTCAAAAATGTTTGTACATCTTTTATTTTTCTTGTATGTGTTCACTTCTGATGTTCGAGTTTCTGAAACTCAAACATATCATCTCGAGCATATGCATTTCGAGATTTCAGCAACTCGATTATCTGAAGTTAATCCGTAAATGTATATATGTATATATATATATATATATATATATATATATATATATATATATATATATATATATATATGTATATAGACACATACATACATCTACATATATAAATACATTTCTGCTACTGTTGAATGACTGTGCTGGATGATATGTTTGAGAAAATATCAGATTTATTTACATCTGAAAAGGCTTAGTGGTAAATCACTTTGGCTATAGTGTGCAGTGTCCTGGGTTTGAGAATTACAAGGACTGCTTATTTTGTTGCTGGGCAGAACAGGGGCTGTTGGAGACAAGAGTGATTAAGCACTTTAAAGCAGTTGTAAGCAGGTTTGTGCGGGTTTGTGCAGAGCTAAGCAATGCTTATGTGAGCTTAGCTTAGCTTACAACCGCTTACGGCTACTTACGGCCACTTAGACACACGCTAATGTCAAATAAAGAAAAAAAAAGGGAGAGAGGAAAGTGGTGAAATTGGGGCAAGCAGGGGGACAAATAAGAGGAGAAACAAGTGGGGATGTGCAGGATGGGTATAGGAAAGGACCATAGCTCTGCATTTCTTTGGTAGCAACAGCTGCATTCAATGTTTGCAATTTAGAATTTGGAGCCTCACACCCTACAGGGAGATGTGTGGGCATCATACAATATGGATGATTGGTAGGGTTAGATTGTGTGATGGGTATATGTCTCTGGGTGAAATGCAGAGCTATGTAAGGGACATGATTTTTTGTGGGACAGATGCCCTTTTTTTTAAGGTGAGAGTGGGATGTTAAGAAAGGATTATTGGTAAGTGTGGTGAGGGAGGTTTGGTAGGAGAGGTTGCATTTTCAGACAGACAAGGCAGACAAGACAGCAGACAGAGGCAGTGTATGACACATGGGGGGGTAAATTCCTTGACGGGGAGGGCAATTGGAAATCCGAGGCTCATGAGCTCCCCAGATGGTAGTAGTGGCACTGATGTCCCCACCCAATGGCAGTCATCACTACTCCTTCACAGCCCTGAAGGTGGCTGTGCTGGGGGCTGGGCTGGAGGGGCCACCTGCCCCTCTAGCTATGACAGCCTGCTCTCCACCTGGCACAGCTGGTCATCCAGCTCCATCTGGAGGACACTGCGCACCATGACACAGACGTTGTCCCAGGTGACAACATCCTCACCACGCCCACTTGCAGGGGGTGGGGGAGCCCCATCCCCTGCAACAGTTCTACCCAAGGGTGGTGCAGGACCAGCAGATAAGGGAGGTCTGGGTTGGGTCCCAGACATGCTGGGACCCAGTGCCTCAGTCAGGTGGGGTGGGAGAGGTGTATCTGCTGGGATCTTCCTTCCCATATGTGCTCTGGTGTGGAAGTTAACAATGGATATTGGTTAGTTATGCACAACACATTACAACATTAGTCAAAATAGCACAAATGGATATTCCCATATAACCAAAATGGTGCAATTATAACAATGCCATAGCAAACAGAACCCATGCATATGTGGAATGACATTCAGGGTTGCAACAGCATGCCAGTTAGTGGAATGTCAGGCAGGCAATAAAATGATTATTCAACAGGGAATATTAGTATGCACACAGTTTAAACAATGATAAACCAAATGGAACAATGGTCCCAACAGTAGAGGTTTGTTTAGGAACATACCCATGTTGGTTTTAGTGTGATGGTTAGATCAGTTGAGTGGTGGGGAAGGGAACAGATTCAATTGACATCTGCTATCAGGTATATTTGTCAGTACACTACTATTCACTACTCTACATTCTGACCACACTTACACTCTACCTGGGCCATGGGTCAGCTACAGCACACCAACAGCTGCAGATATCAACAGAGCAATTGTACCCTTATTTTAGTTATACATATCATACCTGTTTCTATACCAATTTCTTTACCTGTGGGCCTGTGCAGATGAACTGTATGCACATTACATTACTGTTTCTACACATATTTCAGATTCACATATTAGCTGCAGGCCCTGGAGTGTGTGTTGTGCCTTTCACATACATCTACTGTGACATTCTCTGTGTGCAGGTTTCATGGCAACTGGGGAAACTATCTGTGACAGTGTGACACTTGAAGGGCTTGCCTGTGCCAGACTGAAGAGTGTGAATGTCTAGCTTGCATCTATTTGTTGGACTGGGGCTGATCAACACAGCATTTGTACACCGTTCATAGTTATACACATCATACTAGTATTTCTATTCAGATTTCTTTACCTGTGTGCCCTGTATGGAAAATGTACGAGTTGCAGTACATTATTTTTTCTATTCAGATTGCAGTTTACAACTGTAGAACCAGACTGAAATGTTAGTGGCGGCCCCTGGACTTGAAACATGGTGTGTGTGCAAAATTGAACTACAAGCCCAGTCCTTATCAGACTTAATTACTGGGGAGGTGTTGTGTGTTACTTGTGACATTTCTATCTAGTACATATTTTTGTGCACAGTACTTTTATTATGACATGTTGCATTATTTGTTTCCCATTTTCAGTACAAATTATCCATACACAACAGACATTGGTGTCACTGTTTGTGAAATGTGCACATTAGCTGGATTGCACATTGTACTGTTTTACAACTATACATACTGCAATTTAGATTCCTGAGTACACAGTGTAGGTTTTAAGTCTGCACCTGTTAGCATTATACATTTTTCAGTACATTCTCAGCTACATACAGCTGAAATTGAAAGGTTAACACAGGACAATGCTGGCAGACAAACAAGTAAAACACATTCAGATGGAAATATGTACTGTTGCTTTTTTCAGTTATTTGAACATGCCCATTCTAAAGTATGCAGACAAGCAGTACTAAATCAGTTCACCTTAGTTAATGCATTCTGCAGGACATACACATTTCTATTTTTTAGGTACAAGTGAGATGACACACACACCAGTGTTTGGGATCATCTTTATTAGTTATGACATACATATCTGTGTACAACTCAGAAATCCACAATTACTATTCCTGCATGATCTGCACAGGGGAATGCTTTGTATTTCTAACTGTTACAGTAGCCCTGACATAGCACTTTCTTGGCAGGTTCACTCAGACACACTCATACACATTCTAATATTCCTCTACTGCATATTGTACCTTATTTGCTACTGATATCTGTATTACACAGCAGCTGGGAATACTCCATTGTAACACTGGCAGCCTGACACATGCATTTATTCTGGAATTTTACAGCACAATTATATATACAGGCAGTACTACCATTACTATAATTTTGATTTCTTACTGCTAATAGTACAGGGTATTCTGTACTCACCATACTGCCAATGCAGCCAGGCCAGTCACTGGGTATGAGACTCAACATTCTGGGACATCTCCGCAGCAGCTGTATGAGAAGAAATCACACATTAATCACACCTGCACAGTCACAAGTTGAATATTTTCCATGCTTAGTTAGAGATACATAAGACTGCATACTGACAGACAGGTGGGACATCCTACGCTCGAGCTTCTTGGATCCAGTGGTCCAAGAGTGTACCCCTCCTCTGCTTCAAATCATTATGGTGGTGACGTACCTACTCACCAGTCCAGGATATTCCAGTGGCACTGGTGAGATCACATGTAAGCTAGTCCCAGGCCTCTGCTTTGTACTGCGAGCCCTAGTACTGGCATTGTAGCAGCCTGCCATCATGGTTTTTAACTAGGAGCCAAACCATGACCCTGGACTCCTGGATTCCCCAATTTTGAACTGTGAAGCGAACACCTTCACCAACACCAGACATATTGGTCCTGCTGTGAGCAATCCCAAATGGTTATGGCTGTATTCCCATCTGTGCAGTTTAAATAGGGCAGTTTCCTGCACTTTTTCTTGATTGGCCGGTTTTAATATGCTGAACTATGCTTAGCTCTGTGCAAATCTGCACAGCAATGCTTACACCAGCTAAGCAGAGCTGAAAGCAGGTAAGCAATGCTTACACTAGCAAAGCATTGCTTAAATCTATATTTTTCATTAAATTTATAAACGAATTTTTACATTTATATTTTACATATTCCCACTCCTACTGTGCTATACATGAACCATATGATTTACATCTATCATTTAAATTCCTTAAAAGTTTATTAAACAAGTTGGCAGAGGAAGAATTCAAACCGAGCATGCTCTACATGCTATACCAAGACAGTACAACTACGCTACAACAACTTGATGATTTTTTCTATCACAGTAGCACTTGTCTATCATTTTCAGGATTTCAGCCAGGCTAAGCATAGTGGCACACCTTGCAAACAAGCTGTGCACCACTTAAACTTCGGATTTATTTGATGAAAAAAATATTACATTTTTTTAATTTGTATGCCTGTCTTCTTGCCTTACTGCTTCCATGCATGTAGGGCAAGAGTGCATGAATTTGGGGGTGTGCACTTGAAGGCTGCTGCCTTCTAGGTGTTTATGTTTTTTTTTTCTTTTTCAGTGTCTGCGGACACTGAAATGTTGTATTTACATTTCAGTGTCTGCTGACACTCGTTTACTATATAATATTAGAGCCAGGCTCTAATATTATATAGATTGACACTCATCTGTGTCAGAAAGTGCCATGCAGCACTTCCTGAGCGAAGTGGGAATGTTACATGTGCAGGCACTGCTAACACATGCCCCCTGCACTCAATCCTGGTTCGTGTCTGTTTAGAATAGATAGCAGTGCGCCTTCATGCATATACAAGGCGCGCTGCTATCATAACCAGACATGAACCACTCCATGCAAGAATAGCCTTATTCTTGCATGGAGCTTCATGAACCCTGGCCTTAATCTTATGTAAAAAATCAAAAGAATCTTTATATAGGAATCTAAAGTTACTACAAATTTAGTCAAGTAACAATGTAGCATAATTCCTATATTATGTAGAAAATAGTTGCTAGCTGCTACTATAAGTCATCCCGGGGGTGAACTAGATCTTTATTGACTTTAGGTAATCAGTAAAACTTAGCTAGGGTACAATTATCTATATTAAATTTCACTTCTATGTCTTTTTTTAGACAGATAACCCAGCCTATAACCTTTTTGTAGAATATCTTTAAAATGTCCCATAGCTTCTTCATATTCCGTAATACTTGATATTTTATATACCTCATTCACATTTAAATGATCCATACACATTTTCAGGTACTGAGTGAAATGTAATACAATTTTGTTACCCTTATCAGAAGGCTTTATGACTAAATCTTGCGTCTTACTCATATTTTGTAATGTTTGCCAATCTTTTTTTGCTTAAATTATAACCTAAAGCCTTCTTATTATTCCAAAATTCTTAAAAATATTATCCACCGAATGATGTACCATGGAGGAAAATTAAGAAAATCCTTCATATCTAAATGGTGGAATAAAAGTACTTTTAACTGGTACCTTCATAGTGTCTAATAAATAATAATCATTTACATCATCATTACAATCAGAAAGAATCACAAGTGTAGAAACTATCACCAACTTCTGAATCAATATCATCATTAACAACTTCTATAGACCTGTCATTTTCAAAAAATTCACATAAGTGTAGTTTACGTATCAAGTGAAAAATTTCAGTACATGTCACATGTTTTCTAGGAAGTGCAGTTGGTACAAATTTTAAGCCACACTGAAGCACCACAATTTCATTCTCTTCTAAAATGCAACCAGATAAATTCACAATAACATTCGTAGAATTACTACTTTCAGTATCTTCTAACAATGACAATATTTTTTGAACATTCATATTTAGTCTGTTTTTGGAGGTTATCATACCTTGAATATTGTCCATCTTTGTTATTTTCTGTATGCCCTCTCTTCTTCCCGTAGTAGTCACTCTGGCACCAAAAATTGCTATGTAAATATTCAGGCTCTTGTGGTTAGCTGCAGTGGTGGAAAACCTCCTTCCTTTTCCTCTGATTCCCCCATGCTGCTTACTGCTTCTGATATAATGCCAATATACTGGCTGGCATCATGAGTGCAAACATTATCCCTCACTCCCCCTCCAAAGCACCAATCACAATACCAGTACATCACCAGGCACCCGGTATTACTGCAGCACAGGTTAAAACACCACTGTCCGAGGCCAAGAATACAGCTTCTATGGGACCTGACAATATTCCTGGCTGTGTTATACATGAACTACAGAGTGACATGGAACTTTACCTGTGTGCCCTGTTCAAGCACAGTCTCAGCTCAGGCTTTGTCCCTACTGAATTGTGCACTGCTACAGTCACCCCTCTCCACAAATGAGGTGTGACTACAGACCTGGGAAATACTGCCCAAACTGCCTGACAAGTCTGTTAATGAAACGCTATGGAATGCATCATCATCCACCTAATAAACAGGGATGTGGGAATCTGCAGACTCAGGATCTCACACAGTTTACTATTGTGAAGGGTAGGTCATACCTGCTCATTCAACCTGATCAACTTCTTGGCAGCAGTCACCTCACCAGTAAATGAAGGCAAGGTGATACATACAGCCTACAGTGATCTGGCCAAAGCCTTTGATAACATTCCCCACTCACTAAGCTCAGCATCAACCCCTTTATCACTAGGTGGGATCAGAGGCACAGAAACAGGGGTAGATTGGACATACTGCTGTCATACATTGAGACAGTTGCAGATGTCACTGGGTATGTTGTAACATCCTTTATGAGGATTATGACATCAGTAATACCAATAGATGTGAGAATTTACTGACTGCATTCCCAGAGTCCACAACTACCCATGTATACTCAGGTATCCCATACAGTATACGCACACCCCTTGCTACTGTAATGACAGCACATAGAAGCATGTTTTGTACAGGGAATTAAATGCACTTATTAAACATGTCATTACCCTGCTATTTTGTCAGACTGGAATGTGATCACCGGTTCACAGGGCTGAGATATGCTTAGTAGGTGTAAGTATTGCTTAACTGTAAATGCTAAGCAGATTTGCACACTGGTAAGCGAAGCCTACACGATGTAAGCACCTATTCGTTTAACCGTACATTAGCACCACTTACCATCATGCAAACACACTCAAAGCTGCTCAAAACTGCTTTAACCACTCTGTATCAGCAGTCTTTGTTCTGCCTAGTAGCTACATAAACAATCCTTGTAGGTCTTGAACCCAGGACCCTGTCCACCATAGCATATGCATGTTACCAGTAAGCCACCTCAGCTGTATTGTTTGATTATGTTTTCTCAAACATACCCTTCTTTACAGCCAGTTTAGAATAGCGAAGAGACAAGTGTGGAATTATGAAGGATTGGTATCTATAAATATATATATCTGTATAGAAACATACATAGAGAGAGAGTGAGATATGTAGGGAGATCCATATATGTGTGCAACAATATATAGATATATTACCAATAAATAGTGAGGTGTACACACACACACACACACACACACACACACACACACACACACACACATATATATATATATATATATATGTGTGTGTGTGTATATATATATATATATATATATATATATATATATATATATATATATATATATATATATATATATATATATATATATATATATATATATATATATATATATATATATATCATCATCTTCTTTTGGCAAGTCCCGTTAGGGGTTACCACAGCAAATCACCTATTTCCATTTCTTCCTGTCCTCTGCATCTTGCTCTGTCACACCAACCACCTTCATGTCCTCTCTCACCACATTCATAAACCTTATCTTAGGCTTCCTCTTTTCCTGTTACTTGGTAGCGTCATCCTTAGCATCTTTTTTCCCAATATACTCAGCATCCCTCCTCAGCACATGTCCAAACCAACGTAATAGTGCCTCTCTGGCTTTGTCTCCAAACCTTCCAACCTGGGCTGACCCTCTAATATACTTATTCCTAATCCTGTCCACCCTCGTCACACCCAGTGCAAATCTTAACATCTTTAACTCTGCCACATCCAGCTCTGACTCCTGCCTTTTGTCAATGCCACTCCAACCCATATAACATAGCTGGTCTCACTACCCTCTTGTAGACCTCCCCTTTCACTCTTACAGGTACTCGTCTGTCACAAATCACTCCTGACACACTTCTCCACCCACTCCATCCTGCCTGTACTCTCTTCTTCACCTCTCTTCCACACTCACCATTACTCTGAACTATTGAGCCCTAGTATTTAAACCCATCTACCTTTGCCACCTCTACTCCTTGCATCCTCACCATTCCTCTATCCTCCATCTCATTCACACACATATATTCTGTCTTAGTCCTGCTGGCCTTCATTCCTCTTCTCTCTAGAGCATATCTCCATCTCTCCAGAGTCTCCTCCACCTGTTCCCTACTCTCACTACAGATCACAATGTCATCTGCAAACATCATAAACCACGAGGACTCCTGTCTGATCTCGTCTGTCAACCTGTCCATCACCATTGCAAATAAGAAAGGGCTCAGAGCTGATCCTTGATGTAACCCCACCTCCACCTTAAATGCATCCGTCACTCCCACCACAGACCTCACCGCTGTCACACTACCCTCGTACATATCCTGTACCACTATTACATACTTTTCTGACACTCCTGACTTCCTCATACAATACCACAACTCCTCTCTAGACACCCTGTCATATGCTTTCTCTAAGTCTACAAAAACACAATGCAACTCCTTCCGGCATTCTCTGTACTTCTCCATCAACTCTCTCAGAGCAAAGATCGCAGCTGTAGTGCTCTTTCCTGGCATGAAACCATACTGCTGATCATTAATCATCACGTCCCTTCTTAACCTTGCTTCCACTACTCTTTCCCATAACTTCATGCTGTGACTGATCACTTTAATCCCTCTGTAGTTACTACAGCTCTGCACATCACCCTTATTCTTAAAAATCGGTACCAAAACACTTTTTCTCCATTCCTCAGGCATCCTCTCACTTTCCAAGATTTCATTAAACAATCTGGTTAAAAACTCCACTGCCATTTCACCTAAACACCTCCATGCTTCCACAGGTATGTCATCTGGGCCAACAGCCTTTCCATTCTTCATTCTCTTCATAGCTATCCTTACTTCCTCCTTGCTAATCCATTGTACTTCATGATTCACTATCCCTACATCATCCACCCTTCTCTCCCTCTCATTCTCTTCATTCATCAACCCCTCAAAGTACTCTTTCCATCTCCTCAACACACTCTCCTCACTTGTGAGTATGTTTCCCTCATTATCCTTTATCACCTTTACCTGCTGGACATCTTTCCTAGCTCGGTCCCTCTGTCTAGCCAATCGGTACAGGTCCTTTTCTCCCTCTTTAGTGTCCAACCTTTCATACAACTCTTCATATGCCTTATCCTTAGCCTTCACCACCTCTCTCTTTGCCATGCACCTGATCTCCTTATACTCCTGTCTACTTTCTTCATCTCTCTGACAATCCCACTTCTTCTTTGCCAACCTCTTTCTCTGTATACTCTCCTGTACTTCCTCATTCCACCACCATGTCTCCTTGTCATCCTTCCTCTGTCAAGATGTGATACCTTTCTAGCCGTCTCCCTTACTAGCTCTGCTGTAGTTACCCAGCTATTTGGTAAGTCTTTATTGCCACCGAGTGCCTGCCTTAACTCATCCCTGAACTCCACCTCACAATTACCCTTTTTCAATTTCCACCATTTGATCCTTGGTGCTGCCCTCACACTCCTCCTCCTCTTCTTGTTAACCAACGTCATCCTACAAATCACTACCCTAAGCTGCCTAACTACAGTTTCTCCGGTCACCACTTTACAGTCTCCAATCTCCTTCAAACTGGCCCTCCTACATAAGATATAATCCACCTGTGTGCATCTTCCTCCACTCTTGTATGTCACCCTATGCTCCTCCCTCTTGTTAAAATACGTATTCACCACAGCCATGTCCATCCTTTTCGCAAAATCCACTAGCATCTGACCTTCTGCATTCCTTTGTTTAACACCATACCTACCCATCACTTCCTCATCCCCTCTATTCCCTTCACCAACATGCCCATTGAAATCTGCTCCAATCACCACTCTCTCACCCTTGGGTACAGTCATCACCACTTCATCCAATTCACTCCAAAATTTTTCTTTCTCATCCATTACACACCCAACTTGTGGAGCATACGCACTAACAACATTCATCATTACACCATCAATTTCCAGCTTCATAAACATCACTCTATCCCACACTATTTTTACCTCCAAAACACTCTCAGCATACTGTTCCTTCAGAATAACTTCTACGCCATTCCTCCTCCCATCCACACCATGATAAAACAATTTGAACCCACCTCCGATACACCTAGCCTTACTCCCCTTCTATCTGGTCTCTTGCACACACAATATACCAACCTTCCTTCTGTCCATCATATCAGCTAGCTCTCTCCCTATACCAGTCATACTGCCAACATTCAAAGTTCTGACCCTCACTGCAACAGTCCTAGCCTTTTTCCTCTCTTCCTGTCTTCAGCCATGTATTCCGCCTCTTCTCCTCCTTCGGCCAATAGTAGCCCAATTTCCGCCAGCACCCTGTAGGCTAACTGCACTGGTGGCGGTCGTTGTTAACCCGGGCCTCGACTGATCCGGTATAAAAATGTTTCTTGGTGTCTGCATGAAATATTTTGGCAAAGTTTTACGCCGTATGCCCTTCCAGATGCAACCCTCCCCATTTATCCGGGCTTGGGACCGGCACAAAGAAATGCACTGGCTTGTGCATCCCCAGTGGCTGGGTTGTATATATATATATATATATATATATATATATATATATATATATATATATATATATATATGTATATATATATATATATATATATATATATATATATATATATATATATATATATACACACACACACACACACACACACACACACACATATATATATATATATATATATATATATATATATATATATATATATATATATATATATATATATATATACTTATATATATATATATATATATATATATATATATATATATATATATATATATATATATATATATATATATATATATATATACAGAGAGAGAGAGAGAGAGATACATGTCCCAAAATTTCCATAAAAACATATGCTGCTGATAGACCACCCACAACTGGGGCAGCATGCACAGTCGGATACTTGGATACAAAAGCAGCCATGACACTCACATATGCCTCCCCCACAGTCCAAATAAATAAGTGAACAGTACACTGCTACAAAATCATGATAGACCTTACACAATGGGTAGACATACAAAAACCTCTTAGCAAAACAATTAAAATGTCTAAACATACCAAAGAAAAATACAACTAGCCAGTAATTTACACATGTTTATTAAACTCTGATGTCTTGGCCAAAGCCTTCCAGGATTAAACATTACCAGAAATACATGCCTAAATCACAAAAAGCAATTAACACCTAATCATATAATTGAATACACAGCTTCCAATTACACTTGTCATTTAACCCCCTACAGGATAAAGTATCATAGTTAATATTAATACATTGAGTCTGTACATAACAATTCTCCTTTTATGAATGTTTCACGTTTTCAGAAACAATACCTTGAGACCCACTACTGTTCCCATGGTGAGATTTATTCAAATGTACAGCTATAGAACTGACCTATTTCTTATCAGTAATATGTCTGACATGTTCTAACAATCTAGTTTTAAAACATGTGTTACTGTCCCCCACATAAAATATGTTACAAGGCCATCTAAGAGCATTCTCTATATACCAACCTCTTGAATGTACAGACTTCAACATGTTTCCTAGCCATTCCCCTCAGCAGGAATCCCAGCACTAAATAATAATAGACCAGTATACCTATCCAGCTACTACTGTATGACATCTGGACAAAGCCTGACATAATTGGTGGACAGAAGCCCATATGCCCAGCCATACATGAAATACTGCTGTTATACACTGAGAAAGTTTCTGGTGTTACATGGTTTGTTGTAACATATCTTTTCTGAGGGATATAAAGTCAGAAAAAAATGGATGTTGCTATCTACATAATGCAATCACCAGAGTATACTACTTATTTGCCAAGGACAACACCTGTCTGGGGAACATCCCATACATAACAGGCTAACCTATGGCCATCATGTGGATGGCTTAACAGTTAAGAGCTATTCAGAGACAGAACTTTGTCAGACTGAAACACATACAGAAGTAGCATGTGCAGACAAACCCTGTTAAACTAACAGTATTCCAAACATATAACAGCAATACTCACATTCTGCCCCTAAGTCTTGAACCTTCCCCACCATTTAATTGGCTTGTCTCCACAAGTCTTGTAAGAAGTAATAGCTCACACAACTCCAGGATGTCTTCCTCACAAGTAAGGGAAAGGGCCAACACCCACATGGAGTACTCATTTATAGGAGTGTGTTGCCATGACATTGGCTACTGGAAGAACTACACAGCTGCTCTGCATGCAATTAGCAAGTGGGGAACCCCAATAGGTGCACAGGCCATTACCTGGTCATGAGCATTACCTACAAAAGCCACCTATTCAAACCAGCTCTATTCCTGTAGTGCACAGAGATAGACAGAGAGAGAGAGAGAGAGAGAGATAACAAATGAACAAAGTGAAGAAAGTAAAAAGGTAAGTGGGACATGTAAGCAAGTAATTGAATGTAGTACTTAGTAATAATGGGAAATATGATTTGGAGGAATATATGTCCCAACAAGACATGCTGTACTAATGTCCTGCTAAACAGCTGCTATGGCCATAACATCTGGCCCTCTCTGCAGTGGGAGCTATTACAGATATACCTCTCAACTGTACAGATCTTCTCAGAATGTCCACATTTTACCATCATGTATTTTTGTCTGTTCCTCCTGCGATCTCTACTATTCTGGCAAATCGCTGAGGATTGAAGTAATCAGGTAATGACAAACACTTGTGTTTAAGACTCAACATCCTTAAGAATATTCACTGTAATGCTGAATGTATCATTCTATGAACTTCCTATGTTTGTAACAGGGATATTTAACGCCTGTTCCTATTTATCACCCAATTATTTTAGGCATTGTCCAGATGTGATTCTCTGAGAGATTGTGAGGTGGGATCACAGCTCAGGGGCCTGACTCACCCTGGGAAAGGACAGCTCATATATGATAACCACAGGGGTGTCTGCCAAACAGTTGTGGCTGTGCCACTGCTAGGCCAGTTAATGGGATGTTTTCCATATCCATGTTAATTGTGATTATGAGTATGACACATGTTTGCCTTGTAAAGCTAAGAGACCTATAGAGGGCATGTGCATAGTAAAGTACTGTTGCAGACATGTGTGTTGAACTGCATGTGATATATTGAATTAATATTCAACTGTACAGTGTTCTGCTGGAAAATAAGCACATTTGTGACTGATATCTGTAATCACATACACATACACCTGTGTTATGTCAGCCAATCCATCAGCAGGTCTGTGAACAATGATATTGTAACATAATAGCATACTTATGACTGTTGGACATCTTCCAGGTTATCACAGTGATGTCACAGTGATGTCAAACCCAACGTACTAATGTATGGTACAGCTATATTAATACAGCATCAATACTGATGTCCTCTTTGACACCCATTTATGTGTGCCATTGTCCAGACGTACTGCTGTAACAGTCTGAGAAGTCTGATTGAGCAGCAAGACTGTAACTACAGTGTGCCATACTAACATACAACGGAAACATATACCAGGTATCCCTGAGCACATGTATGTATGCTTATGTTCTGCTGGAAGGCACAAAACTAAATCACAGGGGTGTTGAGCATTCAGGTACATAGGTTGCCCATGTTGCACATGTGTGTAATATCAGTGCGAGTGCATACAACAGACAGAAATGTGTACAGCTTCTGGTTGTTGCACTGCCCTGACACTGATATGGGTACTAGAGTAGGCATGATATTCAGCTATTAATCAGAGAAGTGTCCACCTGTGTTATGACCCTCTATCCATGCCTATCAATACCAGCTATATCCACACCTATATACAGTGGGTATCACAAGTGTACACACCCCTGTTAGAATGTCAGGTATGTGTGCTGTATGACAGACCACAAAAGATCATTTCATAATGTTTCTCTTCTTTAAGTGACTCCTAACCTGTACAATTCTATTGAAATACAATCAAAGGTGTTTCTAGGAAGGTGACTGACTATTGCCAACTGAAGATGTGCCATGATGTAAGAGTCCAGACCAAGACAGATGAATGCTGTAACCAACTCAAGAGGTGCATACACAACATGTCAGTTTAAGGGTGTGCACACTCATTCTAATGTCTTATTGTATTGAGTATTATTTCCATATGGGTACTAGAGTTAGCATGATATTCAGCTAAAAAATTGGAACTCTGTCCCTACAAGCATTCAAAACACATTCAAAACACATCATCCAAAGCCTCCTTTAAAGACCTCATCAGACAACATCTCAAGGAAAGCTGGCAGTGCCATGATTGCTCCCCAGGCTAGTGGCGGATAACACACACATAATCTAGAAAGCCTTGATAATGATAGTTTTCAATCTTACTCACAAACACTGGCTAATCTACAATGTATGTACCTGTAAGCTGTGTATATGTATGTATCTACCTATGTTCCAAATTTCAGCTGTACACCACAAATCTATTAATTTTTTTTTTTTTAAATTATTTTTTTTTTTTTGTTTTGTTTCTGTTTATCTGTGCATGTTGTTCAACATGTCTTTAACATGTCTTTTGTGTGTTGTGTGTATACTATACTGATCATTTCTAAATTTTTCTTTGTTAATTTTTCTTTGTTTTTGTTTCTCTTTCCCCAAAGGGCTCAAAAAAAAAAGTCAGACACCCCCAGTTAACAAATGTAAAATAAAATAAAAATAAATAAAAGTTTTCACAGACCCGATTGTTATATTTTCAATTGAATTGTACAGGCTATAGGTCACACTACAGGTGGGAATTATGTAATGGGTTCTTGTGGTGTCATGTTCCAATTGCACAAATACCAGGCAGTGTATCAGGGGTGTGTACCCTTTATATCCACTGTAGCTATATGGACACAACAGTACCTGACCTGTATATCCAGCCTCCAAGGTACAGTAATCCCCTTTGGTGGACAGCAGCAATACACAAACCACATAATAGGTTGCTGCATTGGCTGTACAGGGACACATAGGTGCAGGCAACAACTTTGAAGCAAGTCCACCTATATCTGAGCAAGCATGTAAATTCACAGGTGATTTCCTGTACAGCAGACTATGACTATGAATAGGACATATTCACAACACCAAGGATAATTGCAACTGTGTCTCCACATATTTTGTAGGTCTCAGATGAAACAACACAATTCACCCTGTACTGGGGGTAAAGAACACCTCATACACACATGCCATGGATATAGCCAACCTGTATCACACAGGTTAGGTGGGAACATTGCCACCCTGTCCACCACAGTTGTACAGGGAGATTTGCACATGAACCACACTCCTCCCCTCAGCAATGGTGAGCATGCACATATTGCCTACTGTTGGCAACAACAGCATATCTCCATAGGGCATAATAACATCAGTGTCTGCCTCCTACTTGAACTCAGGCATGTGCTTAGAGCTCCATCACACACCACAATCAAGCACAGACCTACCACCATCCACACACCATCCACATGGAAGATGTCCACTGTCAACTCTCTACTCAGAAATGAATGGAGGATAGAGGATTATGCAATCAAGTGTCCAACATTGGGGACAATAAGATAGCTCAGGGACAGGTGTGTAATGCAAGCTGCTATAGCCATGATAGCTTGGAGGGTTTTGGTGTAGTGTGGATTATTTGCAAGTAATATCCACTGTTGATGTGCATTTTGACAACAGTATGAGGTCCTGTGACTTTTTTCCTGTTTATGTCTTCCAGGTAACATGCAGAGTGCTCACCTACCAGCATTCTCTGTTGGGGAAACAGACATCATCACCCAATAGGTGATTAGACATTATGCCCTGTCATTTGGACGGAGAGCAGAAGATGTGGGAGAGGACTGCCCTGTGGAACAGTGTGGTCTACAGGGTAAATGATGCCTGCCTGCACAGCAGAACTTATAAGCATGTGCAGCATCATGCCAATGACCTCAAATGCCATGCCCATCAATGGGCTGCTGCTGTAGCGAGGGACCGGCTAGCCACAGGTGGGCCAAGCCATCCACCCACACTGACACCCACCGAGGAGCTCCTCACTACACTTGGGCCACAGCCCAACGCACAAGCCATGACACTGAGGGAAGCATTGTGGAGGTGGGTTGCACACACACTCTGGAAGAGGAGAATTCAGGTAAGGGCCCAGTGGCGATTAGTACACTAATGTATCAGACATACATGTATCTGTATTGTATCTACATGCACGTGTCAGGTCTGATTGCAGTTGTGGATGGGGATTTCTAATGCACAGAGGTGCACATCTATGGTGTGGACAGGACATTGTGTATTAATGCGGTTAGTACTGTAGATGTGCAGACATGCTGCATCCATCCTGTACCAAGGCCACATGTGCGTCTGCTGACAATAACTCCTTCTCACAACTACCTAGGACCCTCTGGTCTGCATATGGGACAGCAGCCTGAAGCTGGTGAGTATGACAGTGTTCTGTTGTTGCCTGGCAATATCCCAGGCATGTGGAGTGCATGCAATTTACCATGGACCCAACCATCAGTAATTGCTATATTGCTTTATGTAGTAGGTATATTGCTTATTGTGCATGCTCACTTGTGCTAGTGTTAACTGTATTGCATCACAGTGGTCACCACTGGGGCATATCTGACATGAATTCAACCTTCCTGTAGCATATCTCACAACTTGTCAGTGCCAAGACATCTGGACAGAGGCCAGCAAATTGTGCTGGACAAACAGCCTAAGGTAGGGTCATGCGTGACACATTAGTGGTATACAGTGGATATAAATTGTGTACGCACCCCTCTTATGATGCAAGGTGTTCCTGTTACATACTAATTAGGACCATAATATGACAGTCCACACCTCTCCAGCCTTTAATGTGACCCATAACAGGTATAGTTCACTTGGAAAACCAAGCATATGGACTCATGTATTACACCTACAAGGCTGGTCACCTGTGAGGGCAGCAGACATCCTATCAGCATGATGGTTCAGTCAGGTATGATACCTCATGCTGCCATATGTGTCAGTACACTCACTGTGGCCTATTTGGTTATAATATCACATACATGGGCATTATTAAGGCACACAGACCACTTCTAACCATGTATAGGTTACAGACATATGGATATTCCAGACACATCTGTACAGAGGACTGTACAATGGTTTGACCTGCTGCATGTGAGGCAGATGCTGTTACCACACTATATAAAGTAATGGCAATGGGAGGTGGTCACCAGCCATGTATGGTATACACATCAAAATGGTATAACCCACAAAAGATATAATCCTCACACACAAACAGTTGCTAGCATTAGAACTCCTGCCCATGTAGGTATTCCTACTATAGTGCTATGCAGTTATTAGATGCACCACAGAGCTTATACATTTCCACTTCTTCCAAAGGTACTTCTAAGGTGGATGACATCAACAGGTCTTTGAAATTGGAGTGTAGGAAAGTGTAAAGGGTAGTACACAGGTCAAAAATGGTATGAGCTAGAGAGAATAATGATTCACACACACACATACATACTCACACACTTTTCAATATTTGGATTAGAACTCCTGCCTATCTAGGTATTCCTACTATAGTGTCATGCAGTTATCAGACATGCCACAGAGCTTATACATTTCCACCTCTTCCAAAAGTACTTCTAAGGTGGATGACATCAACAGGTCTATGAAATTGGAGTGTAGGGAAGTGTAAAGGGTAGTACACAGGTCAAAAATGGTATGAGCCAAGCAGCCCATCATTCACACACACATACTTGCCAGTGTTGGTATTAGAGCTCCTGCTTAACTAGGTATGTCTACTACAGTATTATGCAGTTACCACACACACTAAAGAGCTTCCTGAACTGTCACATGGCCAAAGCTGCTGATAACTGCACAACTGTGGTATAGTATTACAGGTGGCAGACAGTCAGCCTTCTGTTCCACCCATACATCATGGTAGTTTATTGTGTCTTGCACTTCAACTAGCATTATGGCTTGGCACTTCACCAGGTTATTGTATCACAAAGTGTGGCACACCTGTGAGCTGTCAGCAGTACTCATTCATCACAGATGTAGCCCCAGTATTTACTAGTTATGTCCACCCCTTCTGGCATGTTTGATGGGCAGTTATCTCTGCTTTCACCCATTGACCTGGTGCACTTGTCCATTCTGGGGCACTGTTGCAACTGCCTCATGTACACAGACAAACCTCCCCTCTACACTCCAAACACTAAGACTTGTGAGGGTTACCCATATATCACCCAATGTGGACATATGCACTCTCCAGCAAAGACTGGACTAGCAGGTCAAAAGTATAAGATCAACACCTGCATCACACCATGTGAAACACGTAGCTCACCATGACACCCACTTTGACAGCCATGACATACAGTGAAAAGCCACACACCCACCTTCCCAGAAGCACTCAATGGACAGTTACCCAAACAGCACAGACCAGCAAGGCAGACACCCATTCAGACACCGCAACATGGCACATGCCAAGGGACACATATTTAACCTACACAGTATGCCCCCAACCTAAGCTCCTAAGGCTAACCACCTTGCACAATACATTGATCATGGGAACTCAATACTGAGGCTCACACATCCCACTCACTAAGTTGAATATGGAGCAGGTAATAGCCAAATATCTATCACATGCCAGCATCTAACACATGACACAGCCAGTCATGTCACTCCAGAACTACGAGTATCACTCCATATCCATGTGGGTGTGCATGACTTGGGACACATCTACCTGGAGTACATGATAGGAGACATGGTCAAACTCTCTGATTATGCAGTCCAGGCAGGTGTGACAGTAGCCCTGGGCAGTGCACCACTGTCACCCAGAATGATGCTGTGGTACTATCAACAGATGATTGACTGCAACATTGGCTTACATGTTATGTGTCATTCTCAGGGGATCCATAACCTCTCTGCTTGGGATCACATGATTGACAGAACCCAATGATTTGCCATGGATGTCCTACATCTGTCACAGCTGGGTGGCCAGGTATTTGCTAAGTGTCTTGCCACCCCTATGCTGCCTTATTAGGCAGTGTTCCTAATGTTATTACCACCATAACAGCTACACCTGTATGCAATTTGAGGGTCATGCTGCTCAACAGTGGACATCTAACTGTTAGGATGCAGTCACTCATAGCTGTCAGAGTGGAGGACTAGTCTGCTGTAATGGATAGGTAGTTCACAGCAGCAGACAGAAGATCTGCAGTATCAGGCTATGACACATTCCACAGCTGTCAACCCGCAAACATGGATCACACCACACCTCCACAGGTGGTGTTGTCTCCATATTCATTATGGATAGGAACACCTCCAGACTAGTATCCCATCATAATGCATTGGAGATACTTCAGGTACAACTGCCTTGGGGTAATAGTGCAATCCAGATGATAGCCTGCTATGGGTCCACATCTATGCCCCAGACTGTCAATGCACATTCCTCAACACCCTGCCATCTATGATAGCCCAACGCAACACTGACATAGTATGAGTCTTCAACTACCCCTTCATCACCTGGGGAATGTAGCCAAGCACCAGTATAGTGGCCCAACACTTCTGGGATTCATTATTTCCATTGCCCTAGACCATGTTATACTGACCCCTGGTAGAGGATGCAAAAACGTTGACCTGTGTCAACCACATAAATATGGGACTGTTGCTCATCCACAGATGTCAATCCCAATATGGTGAGATTCACACAGGATCTAATCAACATGGAACTCAACATGTCAGCCCCATACCCCACAAAGATAACCACCTGGCAAAACCTCTCCAAAGCTGACTTTGCAGCCATGAAAACAGGGGTGGATGTCTTCACTGCACCCATGGCAATGGGAAATAGCTGCATGACTGTGGAATCATACACATAGTTACTGTACAAACAGGTACATGAATGCATGGTACTAGCCAGAGCCAACAGAACCCAGACACTGTCCTCCAAACACTGGGAGTCAATGTGATGATCCCCTACCATTACTAAAGTGTACATCAGAAGGATGACACTGTTGCAGGGAAAGGTAGTGTCCCATGACTGCTATACTCCCTTATTAGCCTCAAACACAACTTTGAATCCCTTATGGAATCCCCGACAAGCATCAATTGCAGCAGAGATACAGCAGACACTGATGACAATCAAAACAGCCTTTGATAGTTACATCAACAACCTCCACAGCATTAAACACAAGTGCTGTGAGTTACTGCACAATGCTAATACCTATCCTGAGACAACAGATATTGGACACAGTCTTGGCAACATATTCAGTGCCAGCTTTGCCCCTCTCTCCCCCTACTAGTGAAGTGCTGAGTGAATGTGTTCTCACATGCTGTATCCCATTTCCATTCTAGGCATCTGTGTGTCACCAGGACGTGGCTCTGCAGCAATGCTATGGGGTATGGTAGTGTGGTAACACATCCACCATGTCATAGGCAGGGTACAGTATGTGCACGGCAATCCTCAGTCTGTAATACAGTGATTGAGTATGCCTCACAGATTATAGGGTTGAGGGTTGTACAAATGTATATGTTGATTTGCAACATCTGTTGTAGATTGGAGAATGGTACATGTTTTGGTTTGGACACACCTCTGATTGCTAATAACCACAGCAACAGAGGATATTAATCAACCAAACACACTGGGATTACTACACACACACACACACACACACACACACACACACACACACACACACACACACACACACACACACACACACACACACACACACACACACACACACACACACACACACACACAGACATGCCAGTACTGAGATCCATAGGTTCATTGCTTCTTAGGTGTATAGTAGGCAAATCAGCCTGTAGGCTCTACAAGGCTAGCCCAAGGGAATACCCTGGCATTAGGTCACATGAAAATAGTCCCCAGTGTGGTTCAGGATTATAGTCACTGGAGTGGTCCCCAGGGGTGGATATTGTATTCTCCATCCACTCATCCAGATTTCTATTGTGGGTGGCCAGTGAAGTGCACTGCTTCCCATGTATGTGATTCTATAACATGGACAGTGACTGGGTTGTGCACATGTCCCACATGCATGTCCTTTGAAGTGTGGCAGTGTGATTAAGGTCTCTGGGGCATGTTGTGTGGACAGATTGGTATACTCTAATGTAGAATTCCTGACCTCATTTGGTGAGACCTGGCTATGTAACTGAGGTAGTGATTGCACCTACATTGACAGTATGATACGGGTATTCATTGGAGATATTGGCATCTGTCCATACAGGGTATGTGTATAAGACATGGTATTTCCTATGTGGGGTACATTTACAGACTCTACAGTTGTTGCAGGTGTCCAGTGGGGAACATGGCAAAAGGGCCACTGTACATATTGATTGGGCTACTTAAGGGATGGAAAAGGGTACCGTGTCCTTTTACTTGCTGGATAACACATGCTCAGTCAGGGGATATAACACATCAAAGTACTTTCTGATGTCAGTGGCAATGTTGTGTTCAACAGGCATGTAGTCCACTGCAATCACACTGTGGATACTATCTGAGAGGCAATATGCAGGGGAACTACCGATATAGTGGTTGTTGCCTAGCCAAGTGTGTTTGTGTATGATTCGTGGGTGGAGAGTGGTCTCTGAGTATTAGAAGGGTTGCCTATATTGTTCACTAATCCATACTGTCATGTAGTCATTGCACATGGCACTAGACATTTAGGGCTGTGGATTGTCTACACCAACCTCTACGGTGTTTGACAACTGTTGGCCTTGTAATGTGAACATTGTGACATATACTAGGTCCTCAACATAATAATTTAGCAAAACCTGCCCCCCCAATGGATCCTGTTATTACACAATCACACCAACCCCCACACAGGATACTGATGGCAGACACACACACACACACACACACACACTTGTCAGTACTGAGTTTCAAACCCCTACCTAGATATGTATTGCTACTACAGTGTTACACATTTATCACATGTGTCATGGAGCTTATAGGATAGATGCTGTCCCAAGGTACTTCTAAGGTGAAGAACATCACCAGTCCTTGTAAATACTGGCATTGGGTGATGTAGTGGGTGAGAGATTCTACAAAATATTTTACCCTGTACACACATTTATACTTGCCAGGAGTAAGATTCTAACCTCTACCTAACTATCTTTTCGGACCAATATGGTTAGGCATTTACCACATGCACCAGTGACCTTACATGGTTTAGGGTTGCCACCAGGTACTTCTAAGGTGAATGATATCTGCAGGACTGCTAAAGTCAGGCACTGAGATGTGTACTGGGTCTAAATGGGGCCAAAATCTTTGAGATACAGACATATATATGTAGACATATGCACACACACAGACATTTGCAGGAAAGAGATTCAAACCCCTACCTATGTAGTTATTGCTACTACATTGTTCTGCATTCATTGCACACACCACTGAGCTTGCATGTTGGAAAGCTGTGCAATGGTATCTTTGAAGGTGAGTGACATCAGCAGCAGTGCTAAAGGAGGGGTAAGGGAAGTGTTTTGAGTGTGAATGACCACACAATCCCATCTCTACAAGGATACACACACTTTCTCACACCAGCACTCACATTTACACAGTTGCCAGGATCAAGATTAGAACACTTATCTAACTAGTTTGCTATACTATAGTATTAAGCAGTTATCGCAAGCACCATGGAACTTACATGTTGGAGAACTGTCCAAAGGTATCTTTGAAGGTGAGTGACAGCAACAGTGATAAAGGAGGGGTAAGGGAAGTGTTGTAAGGGTGAATGACCACAAAAATCAGGTGTCTACAAGGATACACACACTCTCTCACACAAACACTCATATTTACACAGTTGCCAGGATCAAGATTGGAACTCCTACATAACTAATTTGCTACACTATAGTATTACGCAGTTAGCACAAGCGCCACAGAGCCTATATGTTGGAGAGTTGTCCAATGGTATATTTGAAGGTGAATGACATCAGCAGCAGTGCTAAAGGAGGGGTAAGGGAAGTGTTGTAAGTGTGAAAGAACACAAAATCGGGTCTTTAATAGGATACACACACTCTCTCACACACAAACAATCACATTTACACAGTTGCCAGGATCAGGATTGGAACTTCTACCTAACTAGTTTGCTACACTATAGTATTACACAGTTATTGTAAGTGCCACAGAGCTTATATGTTAGAAAGCTCTCCAAATGTATCTTTGAAGATGAGTGACATCAGCAGCAGTGCTGAAGGAGGGGTAAGGGAAGTTTAGTGAGTGTGAATGGCCTCAACCACATTCATCTAGAAACACGCACACACACTCACACACACCTTTACATTTGACAGGACTGAGATTAGAACTGCTACATGGATACCTAGTTATACTGTAGTGTTACACAGTTATCACAAGCATAACTGAGACTATAGGGCTGAGGGCTAACCAAATGTATTTCTACAGAGAATGACATCAGCACATCATGTAATATAGGCCAATGGGATGTATAGTGGGTGGGAAAGGCCTCATAATGGGATTCTCTCTGTTGCTGTCTGTCGTTCTCTTACCCACGTCTCTGTGTATGCATGTTTGACATATTATATTACGTTGGCCTTAGATATGTGTGAGTATTCCTATCCAGTGTGTGTGTGTGTGTGTGTGTGTGTGTGTGTGTGTGTGTGTGTGTGTGTGTGTGTGTGTGAAGTATCAATGGTGTACAATTTGGTGTGTGTGCTCAGACATCTGTAAATAACTGATATCTGTAGTCCACTGTGTTGGGAGACATGGGCTTCATTTCTCTAAGTGTAAGAGCATGCCCAGTATGACCTTCTATATTGAGTGTGTGCATCTATTCCAGGGAGGGTTGGACTCCAGTTCAGGGTTTTGTGTGCTACAGCTACACCTAACAAACTGTTTCTGCATGATATCTGTAGATAGGTTGCCAATATGGAGACACAATGGGCTTTACATATGGGGGATACTGTAACTATTGCTGTCTGTGCTGCTTGTGTGACATGTTTGGTTGTAGCATAGATTTTCTGACATATGTACTTTTTTACACTGTGATGTGTCATGTCAATTATTGACAGTTATCATTCTTTGCTCACAGTTATTTACTGTATTCACTTACTAACTGAATACATTACTGCTTTGACACTGTTCCTGCACAGAGTCCGGCCAGCTTCATGGATCACAAAATCACCTCATTTGCATGTTTTTTACCAGCAGATGAGGTGATTTGTATCCCACATGGCTTTCTGTGGAGGAACATTGTAGGGCCCCTCATGCGCATGAAAACGGCATGTACCTGGATTGCAAAGCAGCCATTTTCCATGCAGGAGCATCTACACTGTTCCTGTATGGAAATCAGCTGTTCATGAATCCGGGGCACAGACTTTACTTTATATACTTTATAAAAATTGTTTTCTTTCATCTTATAAATGTGGAGACATCATCATGCAAAATAGAAAAACTTTGGGTCTAGGGCACAATGCTTATATAATAGCTCCTTATCTTTGG
>NC_056728.1:1031099525-1031212025 GCF_019279795.1 Protopterus annectens
GCCTCTGTCTAACAGTGACACAGAAGTGATAGCCGGGGTAAACCTACGATCTCCCATCCACTCATCAAGATTCCTCTTGAAGAGAGTCAATGTGGGACTCTGCCTAACCTGGACTGGGATTTTATTCCAGAGTGAAGGGAGCCTCTGGGTTATGAATCTGTTCCTCCAGCATGTCCTATTTATTTCAGTGCTGAGGTTCAAGTCTCTCGAGCTCATAGCTCGATGGGATTTGGATTTTCTGAGGTGCAGCATGTCCATTAATTCTGGGTTGGACATGGCTTTATACGTCAGGCACAGATCACCTCTGAGCAGGCGGTATGCCACTGAGTAGAGCTGGAGTTTCTTTAACCGGGCAGCATATGGCATCTGTTTGAGCCCTTTGATCCTCTTGGTGAGGTACTTTTGGGGTCTTTCCACTTGCTGCAGGTGTCTGGTAAGGTACATCCCAAAAGGGCATTGTACTCAATTATGGGCCTGATGAGGGATGAGTAAAGAGGCACGATGACCTCCCTGATCTAGATGTGAATGCCTTGATGATTAGGTGGGCTATTTAAAATGTTTTTCTAACCACTTTGGCCATGTGGTTGTCAAATGAGAGATTGCTATCAACTTGGGTCCCCAGGTCCCTAATGACTTCTTCTGTACTTAATGGATTACCACCTATGTGGTAATTTGTGGGCACTTTGTTTTTGCCAAAGGGGATGACTATACACTTTTTGGCATTTAGCTTGAGGCCATGGCTCTGGCACCAGTTGTCTGTTTCTATGAGGCCCTTTTGGAGGATACTTGTGTTGGCTGGAGAGTTGATTATGGCACCCAGTTTGCAGTCATAGGTCATTACTATTCAAAAACAAGCACACTGATTGGACAGACCAACCAGCATGCCCACTATAAATTGAGCATATACAAATAGAAATAAGTCCAGTCTCTAAAGTACCACTGAGCAACCAGACTTTCTTCTATTTGTATATATTATGGAGGCATACCTCTCAACTGTCCAGAATTTTACAGAATGTCCAGATTTTTGCCTCATATTTTTGGTCTTTTCCCCACAAATTACTGGTTTTCCAACAAATCACTGAGGAGTGAAATCACTAAATAAAGACACACATTTGAGTTTCAGACTTCATGTCATTCAGACAATGCACACTAATACAAATCTTGTTATTCTAGCAGCTTTCTAAGTTTGTAAAGCAGCATTTACAATTGACCCCTATTTTGGTGCCTTTGCCCCCAATTATTTAAGGCTTTGCTCACATTTCTTGAGCTAAGAGGTTGACATGTATGTATGGAGGGCAGAACAAATAAATACAAGGACAATTGGGTACAGTCTGAAAAATTAAAGAACTGTACCTGATTTTCCTTGTATTTCTACTCTATGTCTGAAGACTCTCATACCACTAAACCGTCTGGATTTTATACATGCAAAAAATAAATAAATAAATAAAGTAACAGAGATCATCTTTTTTTCTGTTGCTTGTTTTCAAGTGGAGAAATGTAAGTCCCATATACATGTGTTGTACATGAACAAATGTGGAAAAATGAGGAAACAACACAGAGAAAAACAATGGCGCCATTATAGAAAGACATTATTTAACAAAGGTAAACAATTTCTTTTTTACATAATGTCATTGTATAATTGCGATATCTAACTTGTGGGTGTGGGTATATGAGGACTTACCCATAGTCGGTCTTCTATGATCACTTGGACTTCATCCCTGTGATCAAACCGTGCCATCCGCGGGTAAATCCTCATATACTCACACCCACTCATTAGTTATATACTGACTATGTAGAAGTCACAGTATGTTCATCAGTGGTCATTGCTCTTTCCCACAAAAATAAGACATTTACATTTTATAGCTCAAGTTGCTTTTTTAATTTGGAATTTCATTATAAATGCCCATATATTTTCATTTTACAGATCTAATAGTTTTACATGCCACTGCTCATTTTTAGTCTTATGTTTCCATTCTGGCATTTCACTACAAAATTACATAAAGGAATTAAGAAGAGAAGCAAATAAATCCCTTCCATAATGCTCTAGAGGACCATTTTGAGTACTTCCACTGAATGCACTTCCCTGAAAACATCAGCTACCCTTTCTAAACTGAACTGAATGATAAGCTAGTATAAAATGACCAGATGGTTCCATGGCCCTGGAGGTAAGTCCAGGACTGAATACAATTAACCAATACTGAATGCTGAAATGCAGTCAAATCTCTTCAGCAAAAGAGCATCAGAGGTCTCTAAATCAAAAAAAGCATACACAGCAGAGTTGCCCCTATGGCTTACACATGATAATCATTTAACAGTGAATGTACTCCAAGCGCAATGGCATAATACCTACCAATGGACTTCCTAAAGTCTTGATTAAATCTTTACTCATTTCCTAGACTCTCAATAATCTGCCAGTAATCCATTGTTTAAACTATTTGATTAAACCTAGTGGAATAGCCCACATGTTGAGAGTTATTGAATTAACTTCTATTGCCTTGGTAGTTTATTCAGCCTACACCATAACACTATATAACAGATGTATAACAAGATAGGGTGGAGCTCAGAGTTAAGCTCATGCAAACCATAGAGGCCCATAGGGCTGCCTTATCAACTTTTTTTAAAGTTAACCAACTCAGAATTGCTTGAGCACCACTCCTCACCAAACATACCAAAGTTTAAGCAAGTTGGGAGCATGCTTCCTGAGCTCCAGGGTAAGATGGCAAAATCTGGATATTTGTGGGTAAAACACTGTCAGCTAAACTATTTTGGCTACTGGGAATATAATTGGCCTTAACTGCTCAGCTGATCTGCACAGTGAATAATATTAATAATTGTCAGCAAAGACCCCTGAGCAACTGAAGTCTTTTAAGAAACACCAACACTAGTGCCTGAAAATCTGAATGAATCACTAGCCTTTCTATTATGAAATTGCTTCTGCTGTACTGTTGATGCTACCCAAATGGGAGATGAGTTGCCTTATGTCAACAGTCCAAAATGTTGGCCACAGTGAAGCAAACCACTAACCACTAAATTATGCTCCCAACAGAATCTACTAGCTGCATCTGTGAATAAACACAGCACCCAAAAGAAATAGCAGTCACCCTGCCACAGAGAACTCCCATTATAAACCTTAAAATGGTACATGCCATAAGAAATGGCACCAAAATCTCTTAACCAGTGATAGTTGACTACCACTCTTCAGCAAACAAACCAATGGTCTAATGAAGGATGTACCCACTGACACCACCAAATATGCAAAGATAACACACCTCTAGAGTTCCATCACCTCACCTCACCTACATTGACTTTCGTTTGTGAAGAAATATACTTATGGATTCTCTTCAGCAATCAAGTCTAACTTGTGGTAATTTGTAGGCTGAATACAGACATCAAATTCAAGGACAAAAAAGACCAAAACCCAAACAGAACCTTTCCTCTTGTCAGCAGCAAGGCTGATACCAAGTTCCTAGCACATATTAATATACATGTCAATGCCATCCCTTGCCAATACCGCACCACACCCGATGAAGGTCATCACAGTAATATGTTGCTGATTGCTGAGGAGCTCACTGGTCATCTCCAGAGCAGGGCAGACCTCACCTTCTTGAAGATGACACATGCCACTGGTCCAATCAGAGGTGTGGTCCTGGCAAAGTGAACTGGATCTCAGAGCACACTCCCAGTAATAACTAATCCTTCTGGTGAATTGACAGAAGGTGAAAAGTAGCCTAAAATGCGAGCTTTGCAAGTCAGGAGTTATAGAAATTTTATCTGAAGTGAGTGGCAACTTCCAGAGATTTGTGGACCCAACCATTGTCCCAAATGCTGTCTTCAACTGATGAGCAGCAGGAAAGGGCAGATGAGTGAATTTATCTGTATTCACCCACTACTTCTTTGTAACTAGGTCTAAGGGTAAAATTTGATATAGCTCACCAACTACCTTCTTTGTAACTATGTCTAAGAGTAACATTTGATACAGCTCATGCCATATTTTACTCGATGCTCAGGTTTCCTGATCACAACCTCGAACCACCAAAGTAGTAGCAAATCTGGGGGAAGCATCATGCCACAAATATGAAGTGTAATAGAGGACATTGTATTACCCAGACATAAGTTCTGCATCACACTCGCCATATTGCAGTTACCAGACTGGAATAATATAGATTCAGCAACTCTAGTAAGGAAAGTATTTGCAACATATGTTCAGGAAAAATAATTGCTTCAGGTTAATAAAAAAAAAAAAAACTACCAGTGAACGGAACATGCTGGACATTGTTTGTGTTCCTAAGGAAATGACTGTTATTTCATATCAGGTTTTATCACTGTTGATATGCAGTGATCATGGGGTTGTAAAGGTTACATTACAGCTAGCTAATTCAGCCAAACTGAAATCTAAACCAATGCACTGAAAGAGTAATGACAGAGTATATGGAAACAAAACAATGTGTAAAACTAATCAGAGTGATGTGTTCAGTGGAAAAACTGCACAGATAATAAAAGTTTTGAAAGGGAAATTGTTTGAATGCAATATATCAAAAATGTTTATCTTCAGGTTCTAAGCACACAGGGTCAGGAGGATGTATTCCACAAGAAATGTATTACTATTTTATTTATTTAATTGCATTTGTTTACCAGGATGATCCATCAGGCCAAAGTGAGCCCATTTTCAGTGGATGCCCAGGAAGAAAATCTCCACGTCAAAGTACTTACAATAGAGAAGTCACAGTTGAATACATAAGCTGGGAGTCACAGTTGAATAAGTAATGGTAAAAGCTGTATATATAACGGTAAAAGCTGTATATTAAACTACATTAATTACAGTACAGTATAAGAGATACCAACTGAAAACACGTCAGATGTCACAGTTTTAAATACTGAGAAATACATGTCAATAACTTAACTTCTAGTAATGTAGTAAGGATATTAACAACTTGTGAATATGCTTTCTGCAAAATGTACCATGAAGGTAAGCATGAAAGAACAAGTCAATCATATCGATTTAGTAATACAACTTGGGAATGCATGTTAAGCACATCAAATCATCACCTTTATCAAGTGGTATTCCAACACTGTAGGCCTAGATGATACTTTTATGATTAGTCATACTAGTTAGTAGGCAAGTTTGCAACGGAGGGAGTAAGTTGAATAAGGTGAAAGTAATTGTGAGTTTGGGGAGTCAGGTTTTGGGAGGTGTAGGGTTGGTGCATATACAGTGCCACCGAATGTAGAGGTGTTGCAGCAGAGCCTTTTTTGAAATAGGATGTAGTTAAGGTGAGTGACAAAAATGTAATAAATGGAAATGAGACTGAACATTAAGTTTGATAACTGAAATAAACAAGCTGGACAGACAAATCAAACATAATATGAGATACGATCAAGAATAGTTTGAAGAGCATTTACATAAACATACTGAGCATAGCACACCATCTTCTGCCAAATGCAGGCTTCTTGGTGACAAATGCATCACAGTTGAACACCACTTCTGTAGTGACTTCATTTTCCTGTTTGTACTATAAGCCATTGTAGAGGGAATACACTTCCTTTGCAAAAGGGGCTCTTTATAACTTGTGCTCTCATATTCCTAATATTGCTTTCTCCTCAAATGATAATTTAGCACTGCAGATCTGGGTCAAATAACGTTCTACTGTAGCAAATATTTCTGAAGTTTCCTGATGAGGACAAGCAAAGAGTTATTTAACTATTGCAAATATATTAACTTGTACTGCTGTGGCACTTTACAATAACCTGACATCTAATTGTTTACATATATGCCTCTTACTGTGATAGTTTATGTCAAACACCATATTACATTCATTTTACTAATATTCATACAGTGACACTTATTTTCCACATCTATCCTTTCCTTTGTTTTGCTTTCTTATGGTAAACTTATTCAGTGTACCCTGTTTGTAGTTATCTTCTTCATGACTTAAAAGTATAATTTGAACAAGCTCATTTATCTAGTTAGTAAATAAGTAAAATTATTCTCATTCACATCATAAATATGATGTGGTGTCATTACAAAAAAACTAACTATTTTATAGTAAGAACTAGATTTGTGTACCAGGCTAAAATATTATTTTTATTAGCATTAATCCACTGAAAGATAAGAAATACTCACAATTTCAAAATGTTATTTCAGCCATCTCTTTAGGTCCCTGTGTTTCCCTCTCAGTTAGAAATAGGACCAAACCCTTTTCAGGCTACAAATGGCAAATGACATTCTTATACAGTTGCAAGATTAATTTCTTCTCACGGACACTATGAATATTAAAGATCTAAGGTATACTTTGTTGACTATATTATATATATATATATATATATATATATATATATATATATATATATGTGTGTGTGTGTGTGTGTGTGTGTGTGTGTGTGTGTGTGTGTGTGCGCTTCACATTATTTTAAACAGGGATAGATATCCTTATTTATTCAAGTATGGCATGTCATCATTTTAGGTTTAGATGGCTAGAGACACTACAGAAGGGAATAAAGCAAATAGTTGTTGGCATATGAGGAGGAAACTGACTTATTCTATTGTGGCTATAACACTTCCAAGGACATCTGCAATTTTATATACTGAACTTCATCTAGGATGATGTATCAAGCAAGCCAGCATTTAAGTTTTATTCTCCTATTTTATCAGGCTACAAGGAAAACATAGTGCTTTATTAAGAAAGAAATCTTAAGAAACTTGGAATATTTTGTGGTATATCTTCCAGGTTGCTTTGCTTATGACCAGATGACTGAGAACCTTGCCCCTTTATTCTCTGTCTTTGAATTTATCTAGTCTATTACTTCCTTTGCGTTATCCCTATTTGCCTTCAGGAGTACAGGACAGTTCATCAGGAGATTCAAATAGTTTTATTCCCTTGTGCAATCAAACCATAATTCAGACGGACTACATAATTTTAGAGATTAATTTATTTTTGTCTGCAAGGCCTCTCTTCAAGGGCACAGGAGCTTCCTATGCAATAAAAGATGCCTAGAGAAATCATGTTCAAAATTATATGCTCTGTCTTGCATAAAGGCCTTGAGGACTAGTGTCCTCTGCAATTTTTTTCATATAATTGCAAATAGAGAATGAATGACATTGGCCTAGCCAGAAGGGCCATGGTGGCACTGAGGGTTGAGGTTGATTATAAGCTTATTGCAGTTGATAACACTGCAAGTATTAAATAATTAATCATGGATTGAGTATACATTGTTGAGCCTGACAAGAATATTTATGGGTCTTAAAAGATAAAATAATGTTTCCTTACTCATTTGGCTTATGTTCAATTGCTGTTTTCTTTTTGTTCCCCCTCATAGAAATATATCTGGTGAGATAAAGTAAAAGGATTTACATATTTTTTTGTCTCCTGTAGGTTCTCAGCTAAGCCACCACAAAAGCTCTCTATTGTTTCTAGTAATATAAACAACAATCTTTTAAATGGGTTTATGATCTATTTTCTAGTGTTCATCCTCTGCAGAACAGCCTCTTATTATTTTGTCTCTACATACAGCAAGCAGCAGAATATTTTCACCTTATTAATTTAAGACAACCTCCACTACAAGCACAACTTCTTGGTAAATGGGGAAAAAAAATCAAAACTGACTATTACCAGAAGAAAGATTGTCTATGCATTGTAAAGCATACACATATACAAAATGTGAAGACAGCAGTTAACTCAAAACTTTAGACTAATCAATCACTGAAGATTAACAATTTTCAAATATTTGATTATAAGCCGTAAGCTAAATCTTCTAAAATGCCCATGATTTGAAATGTGCAAATGGCAAACAGAATGTACTAGACCTGAAAGAAATGTTACAGAAATATTGCTATAATACAAATAATTGTTACAATATTATATAAGGAAAGCTGCAGTATTATCTTAAGACAAACTATTTTACACTTTTTATGCAATATACATGTAAGTTTTATGTAAATGGTACGTAACAACTTAACATTTGCTCTATCAATCTCGCACTTATGGTCTAAACAGAACAAAACAGTAACAATGTTGATTCACAAGTATTAAGCCCTTACTGGTATTTTTGAGACAATCTATAATGAGAATTTAATAGATATGCTGTGAGATTAATGAAGGAAATCAATGCTATTCCTTCAGACGTGTCCTTGGAGATTGCTGGAATACATATAGTAGGATGAGCTATAGTAGTATAAAATACTACACTACTGCACTACTATTTTCCCATAGTAGTATAAAATACTACACTACTACACTATTATTTTCCCATAGTAGTATAAAATACTACACTACTACACTACTATTTTCCCATAGTAGTATAAAATACTACACTACTACACTACTATTTTCCCATAGTAGTATAAAATACTACACTACTACACTACTATTTTCCCATAGTAGTATAAAATACTACACTACTACACTACTATTTTCCCATAGTAGTATAAAATACTACACTACTATTTTCCCATGATATGTGTTAATGTCTCTGGAATCTTTTGGAACCAGAGATTGCAATAAAGTAATATGGGAAATATATCACTAAGGTTCTTTCCTTCTTCTGTTCACTTGGTCAGCCCACTGGTCCCCTACTTGACCATGCTGGCAAAACCTTACTTCTGTTCCCTGACAATGTCTGAAACACTGTTGTATGCTACTTGCCTGGGAGGTACCATGCATATTGCCACACAGAAATTAAGTTTCTTGGCTTCTCTGCAGTATGTAATGTCATGGTTTCCCAGACTATAACTATTGCCAACAATGCCTCTGCAACTTATGAAGAGCTCAGTGGTGAACAGTGACACCACTTACCTACTTTACAATATGTGTGAGTTAGCTTTGCTCGCTCACTCCTTCCTTCTTGCCATGGTCCTTCCTGCATGCCTCAGTATACTATTGTAATCCAGGTCATCTGGATCGTGGGTCTTTATCCATCTTTAGCCCTCTGTGTCACAGGACCACAGCGCAGCATAACATTACATTTCCTGATGCCTTCTCTCCAGCAGTACATAAAATAACTTTAGACTAGGAGGAGTTGATGAAGTAACTACAGATGACTGCAGTTTAAAAGTGAAATTGGTCTACCAGACACAAATCTGAAGAAAGAAAATGCAGTTTCTTTCTAACTAAATTCATCATATGGAATTAAAAGACTACAATGCATGTGATAGTTTGGAACATATTTTCTGCTATAAAAAGATGAACTAGGCAGTACGCACACAGAAAAAAAGCCTACAACTAAATAAAGCGTACACACCAATACAAGTAAAAGTTATAAAAAATTTCTCATTTCACTAACCTCACTTACCTAGTAGTACCCTACTAAAATTCTTTCTTAGGGAACACGAGAACACAAGAGCACAATCTTCAACTCAGACCTTGCATGAGAGAGCCAGTCTATTCTTTCTTAAGAATCTGGGATCCAAAAGGCACTAGGCACACGGCTTAAAGAAGAGCAAAGTTGAAGGTATACCCAGCTGGGCTACACAACTCAATGTAAAAGCAATAGGAGCAAGTGGATACAAGGACCCAAAGGCAAAGGTTCACATGGGTCACTTGCTATAGAAGCCTCACTAGCAAGTCATGACCTGAGTTATTTAAGGTGACACAGACATACTTGATGAGTATTGCTGAATGGTTGCGGGAGTGTTGGATAGGAACAGCTTTTCAAACAAGATGCATCCTGAAAAGTACTGGGAGAAGAAAAGAGATTTTTTTCCATTGAAATGCATGCTGCATGCTGACGTTATACTGAGTGTAGACAGTCTGTACGCTAACTACGTACACCTGGCTTCTCAGCACTGCTTAGGCATCTTGGGGACGCACTTTTTTTTTTTTTTACAGCAAAAGCTATTAATGCATGTTATGATTGGCTGCAGTGGCATTCAATCTGATGACTGCATCATGTGGAGAGAACAGGTGAAATAGTCAATATAAAAATGTGAAGTTTATTGGTTGACATACATTTGTTATTCTGTTTATTCTCACCATTTTATTTGTATGTTTTTTTCTAATTTTCCATGTGGTTTGCGGTAATGATATCAATTTTAGCAAGCATCATGACACTGGGCAATGGGTACCAAGCTGTATGACTGTGGTCTTCATTACTTGTATTAGGGTTAGGACTGTTGATTCATTAACACAAGACATTAGGAAATGTCTGATCAGCATTCCTATGGCCCCTATATTATCATGAGCATAGATATGTATGATGGATTTTAGGAAAATGGAGTCATTCCTGAGAGAAAGCCATGTATGCATCTCAAATTATTAGCCCAAGAAATCTGAAAAAGACAAAATCAATGGGAGGGGGGTGACACATGTTCAAATACAGGGACAGATTTTAAATATTTATCTTAGAAAGGTGTTAAAAAACAGGTCTTGCATTAGCATGTATTTTCTGAATGGATATGGAATTTGAAACTCAAATGTCTGCCATTGTTTAGTGAGTTCAGTTTTCAGTGATTTGCCATTAAACCACAAATTTTATGATGACCAGACCAACAATGAGGCAAAATCTGGACATTCTGCAAAAATCTGGACAACTGAGCTATTTGAAATGCTTAGTAAGCTAATTAAGGGGTCCATGGCTATGAATATTAGCTTAATGGAGATCTCTATCAGTTACTGACACTGGAAACACAGTTAGAGCTCCACCTTAATTTAATGGCTAGATATTATTCCATTTAAGCAACTGGTAAAGTGAGGCCAAATTTACATGGGAGCCCAAATGCATGCCATTGTGCAGGGTAGTAATAGTAGTTTGAGATAGCGATCCTAACTATAGTTATACACAACTTGATGAGCAATGGCAGCTAGAAATCCAAAGATATCCTGCTATTACAGATTTGCCTTTATAAGGGAAGGGCAACATTTTGGTCAAGGAACTACTCTTTAGGGGCAATTGCTATTATCAGTCACTAATACACTAAACTTTGCTTAGTAACAGTAATAATAAACATTGAGTTATATTCTCTTTTTAGCTAGTTATGGACCAGAGAAAATTATTCCCTTGGAACCCAAAATCTCCCACCTGTCTGTATGTAGCAAATTATGTATTATATGGGAACTGTATCCTGAAACTGCTTATTAAGTCATTATTCTGAGAGAATAACTGTTATTTAAGCATTTTGATTTAGGGGGCGGCCATGGTGGTACAATGATTAGCATTGCCACCTCACAGCAAGAGGTTCTCGGGTTCAATTCCCAGGTGTGGTGCCTTCTGTGTGGAGTCTGCATGCCCTCTCAGTGGTTGTGTGGGCTTTCTCTAGGTGCTCCAGTTTCCTCCCACATCCTAAAGACATGCTGCAGGTGGATTAGACACTCTAAATTGGCACAAGGTTTACTTGTGTGTGCCTTCTGTGGAAAGTTGGGTGCTGAGCTGACAACACAACACCATAAAAGTCAACTGCCAATTGTTCTGCAGACCGTTGTTCTGCTGTGACAACCCCTAACAGGAAAAGCCAGAAAAAGATGCTTTTTGATTTAGACTCCTGCCATGTTGCTTTATAAATGAAAATTAACAAGATAAACAGAAATGACATTTTTTCTTCTTCTATGTTTTTGTTTTTTTCTTATAAGAAGCACTCCTTCCAGTTATATATGGAAATGTAAGGCATGATGAACCATGGTTGTCTCAGTGGAGACATACCATGTATAGCACATGCATACTTTCTAAAGTGCTTTGCATATGTTATCTAGTTGGGAGGAACATTTGAGGCAGGAGGTCGGTGTCCAGTTCTGTCAAATAGTGCAAAAACAATTACGGCAATTCATCTAATACAAAGTAATATGTAGTTAAGTATTATTAAGTGAGATTATTTAGTATGCTGTTGTTATGCAAACCTCATTGCCTGCTGATCTGCACTGATATAAGGCCTGAATTGAATTGGGAGAGTATGAATAAACATGTATATATGAGACAGACATAAGTAACAGACAGAGTCTACTCATAGTAATTAAGATATGAACAAGTACTATATGTCCATTAATGGAGTACTCTTCCATTTGAACCATGGGTATACTTTAGTTCACCTTTTGGTTTATTTAAACAGTTTTGCCTGTAGCTGGCTGTATGTCTGTCACATCAAAAGATAATGTAAGAAACAGGTGACATATCTGTTGAAACAGCAATAGAAACTGTAGTAAGAAAAATAGCGGTTGTCACCTTTATACTTTATACTCTAGAGGGACTAACACTAAAATTTAAAGTTGATTGCAAGAGATTAATAATGAAGAGAAAGATCTGAAAGCTATATCATTATGTACTCACAGTATGTCCATGTAACAGGCAGCATATTCATTAGCTCTTAACGTGCATTATATTTTGTTACTTTTCATACTTTAAGAAGTGAAAACTGGAAGGCAGTGGTACTTTAAAACTGCTTTCCACAAGGCAGATAGATAATAGAGATTGGTCTGTATGTCTATTAAATGCAAATTGTTGTGCACCATACTGCTCATCCTCTTAGCATAAGAAATCTGGGCAAAGCCTGGCATAATGATGGGACAAATTCCCAAAAATAGGGACAGATTTTAAATATTGCTCTTATAAACTCAGAAAGATGTTAGAATAACATGATTTTTGTTAGCATGCATTTTCTGGAAGATATGAAGTGTTAAACTCAAATGTATGTCATTATTTATTGACTTCAATCCTGAGATCATTCCAGTGATTTGTCAGAAAACCACAAATTTTATGAGGAGCAGACCAAAAATATGAGGCAAAAATCTAAACAGTTGAGAGGTATGCTGTGCACCCCTTGCCAGTAGATAAGAACACAAGAAAACACAATTTAGAAAAGTTTCCATTTTTAAAGGATTGATATCCACATCCCATAGGTTCATAAGTAATTACCTCTTGATCTGTGAGCATCTTAAAAGGCTGAGACTTACATTCACGTGGTAGTTTTTAACCCTTATATTTTACATGCAAATAACTCAAAAATAGGCTGAACATGGAGATTTTGGGATATTTATATGTTTCCCCTATCTAGGATGGTCAGGAGAGCCAAACCAGGGGTGAATTTGTGGTTACCAACCCATTCATTAAAGTTACATTTGAACAGAGTAACCTTGTTTTATGTGGAAGGGAAGGCAGTTACAGCGAAGTGGTATTCTCAGTGATGCAAACCTATCCCTCCAACATGTTTTATTTAATTTTCAAAAGAGATTGAGATCACCTTGGGTGAGTGTTTATGATACTATATGAGTTGTGAATCTTTAATAGATCTGACAGAATACAATCTGTTGAAGCTGGCAGAGGTTGAATTTCAGCAGCCAGTATGATATTGAGATGATGGGCAAGGCTTTGAGATGCATAATTTTTATGATTTAGGCCCATGATTTATTTATTTATTTTTTTGGTGAGAAGGCATTGTGCTTATTCTAGTTGTGACAAGTGTTAGGAAGGTAAATACCAAAAGGGCATTATACTCAGTGACTGACCTTATGAGTGCCACATATAATGGAACAATTATGAATAATTACATCACTGGAATCAAACATAATACCTTTAGATATAAACTGTACAATCAAAAATAACGTCCTTACAATAGAGGATAGGTATTTATCAAGGAATAGTTAATTGTCAACATAGTTTCCCGGATTCCTTACTCTGGGATCAATTTTCAGAGGTGTATTGTCAATGTGATAATTATAAGGGGAGTCATGCTAGCCAAATATAGAATTACACACTTTTTGGCATAGATCAACATAAGTCTTTGCATGTGGTAGTTGGTTTGGCCCCCTGTTAAAGAAACTATTCACAAATATATTTCATTTCAGTATGCGTACATGCTGACTGATATTTCCTAATACTTTTTTCCTAAAGCTTTAGGGCTCTATATTAATAAAATGCATGGTGCATGGAAATGGAGTTGTGTTAGTTAATCGGTTTACATGATATATAGATGGACAATGTTGTTGCAGGTATAGCCAAATGATTTGTAACAGATTTTTATTCAATATGTGAATGCATGTTATGCTTACATCTTCTATATTCGTTACCGTGTTGATGTATTTGTTAAAATGATGTGTTCTTTATACTTGAAATGAAGCACTGGAACTGTAAATCATTGTAAATCATCCAGTTTGAATTGTCATGGTTGTTATTAATTAAGAGGGTGTAAGTCTGCATGGAAATAATCATTCTAGCTGCACTGTTTGATTCCAACAAGGTTAACATCCAGTTTAGGGCTTATTTTTGGAGGAATAAAAAGTTTCTGTCCATGATTTAAGGAAGATGTGAGGTTAGATTATTTTATACATTTGTTACTGATAGCAATTCAGTAACAGCTCATGAATTTCCTTGTTGGTTATATCCTTATAGTGTGTCTTTAGATATAGTGTATCTTAATTACTAATTGTTTTTTAAATGTCATTATCCAGCTTGAAAGTATAAAAGGCATAGATATTATCCAGTTGATGTTTATATAAGTGGAAGGTACATTGCCTGATTGATTCCATGATGTATATTAAGTCCATGTAAAAGTATGCTGTCTAGTAATGCCAGACATCTGTGTGAGAGTTCAGTGATATAATATAGTATCTATATCACGATAGTATCTAACCTCCAGTCTAATCAGAAAACTGATGATATCTATTAGTGATTGTGAAAATATTACAGCATGAAGGGGCATCAGGTAAAAATCAGAGGTAGTGTGCACGTTTGACCACTAATTGATGTTCTTTACATAATAACCACATATCTGGACAAACAGAGGGTTAGAAGACGATATTTGTATATGTGTACTTTTTATTAGAAAGGTCAGTAGTGGAATAAGGGTTCGATGATAGCACAGATTTCTGCTCCTAGAGCTAATGCTACTGTTTCAAGAAGTCAATAAGCATAGACATTTGTTTAGGAAGATGTTATATTTCTGTTTCAGGATTCTGGATATTTTATAGGGTGAACCAGAGAAATCCAGAACGTTTAACAGCATTAAATAAAAATAATTTATTAAACATACTTTCATGGAATATGGAGAATCTTTACATCCCATAAGATGATATTGTGTAATCTAAAAGCATAACAGTTTGAAGTATTCAATACTGTTTCTTCAGCAAACAGAAATACAATTGAAAGAAAGTAAACAACTGGAAAGTAGCTCAAGACTATATCATTTGTGATATAAGCTGGGCAGAGAGAAAAGAGGGGTGGCCTTCCTCTTCCTCAGGGGTCTGGGTATAATTGTAAAAGAAGTTAGTAAAAGGCTCTTTTTACAAATGATCATAAGTAATAGTGTAAAGAAAGGGAGGAGGTTAATTTTAAGGCACTGGTATATGTCTATGATGATTCAGTATACTACTTTTCAGAAATTTTTGAGGTCTGGCAAAAGATATGGGAAAGGTAGGGTATTTTCAAGTACTCACAATTCCTGAAATTAGAGATATTCTATGTAACCAGGAAAAAAATCAAAAACTAGAAAATAACTTGTTGAGAATACACATTGTGAACATTAAGTGAATATTAAGAGAGAGTTCCACTCATAGGAGCATTGGTTTTTCTTTTCTAGAAACACAGAAAACAATCCAGTAGGGCTAATTTCTTCTTGGTAATAACTTACAGAAGAGTTTGATTAAAAGTGGGGATATTTGTAGGTCAAGGTATATTTCAGATCATCTGGTGATTATTGAAATAGACTGTTGGTAAAGAACGAGTTAAGAGGTATCTGGAAATGAGTGTATCATAAATGGAGAGGAAACATTACAAGGTAATTCTCTGGGTTGGAAATTAAGTTTACATTGGAGGTATGGGATAAAAATAAAGTTAAGAATGAAAATGATGTCTGAAGAGGACAAAGAAAGAAAGTTATGAAAGAACTATGTATGGGAGAGGAAAAAAATAGCTGTCTATAAGTGGCAGAAAGTAATCAAAGCACTAGGGAGCACTAATATAGATGAAATATTTTGATTTAAATGAGCTGGAGCACCTAGTCACCTCTCATCTTGATGCATCTCCAAAACTAATTTCTGGGAGCTTTAAAAGAGAATGCTTAGCTAAACATAAATCAAGGTCTTTTAAATAAAACAAGAGAGAGAGAGCAAAGAGTTGCTAGCGACAGGGATACATACATACATACATGCATACATATATACAACTATTTTTAGCACTGGCATTAATACCCTTCTAGCTTACTAATATACCAAAACACTTGTTCCCATAATAAGTGTCCATGTTGTTCTTAAAAATATTTAAACTAGTACTTGCTTTAATGTAATTTGGTAGCCTGTTCCAAGCATCAGCTACTCTGTCAGAGAACCAATTAGCACGCTTCTCATTCCTATTAAATCTTCTACATAGGTTGTCTAATGATTCTCTACTATTTTGCTATAACCCCAAACATTTCTAGAGGTAGTTGTCTCTAAATGCCCCATACATCTGAATAAGGCATCTTCTTAAGTATTATATGAGACACTGTACAAGTTCAGATATTGTAGACTTTCATAATAACTTAAAGTTTCTCATCCATGGATGGCCTTGGTATATTTCTGCTGTACTCTTTCCAGTTTACTCATGCTTATTTTATATTAGGTTTCCATGTTGTTATTCCATACTCAAGTTTGGGTCTAATTTAACTAATAAATAATGACTTCATAATTTATGATTTCCTAGACTTTATAAATATTTCTATATAACCTACAGACCTATCATTAACTTTATTATTATATTAACATTATTATTATAATTATCATTACTGGTTGATATCATTAGGAAAATTCAAAACTGGATCTAACCATATACTCAGGTCCTTAAATGAATCTACAATTTCAAAAACTGTGTGCTGTAATAAATATTCACCTTTCATTTTTTGTCTCCAAAATCTCATATTCATAGTTTTGATCTATTTATCAGCATATTGTTCTCCTGTGCCCAAATGGTCAAATTAGCCAAGTTCTTTTGCAGGCATGCCCTATCATATATCACACTAATCCATTTACCCAGTTTCAGGTTATCTGCATACAGACTGTAGAACCTCTCTGATCAAAAAGTTAGCTCTGAAAGATACAATCTAAGCACATATGGGCCTAGGATAGATTCCTGTAGAACACCCTGACTGTAACCTTGAATTTTACCAGTCCAGCTGCTGCACAATACTTGCCATGACCTATATTTAAGCCACACATCTATCCATCCTGTTAAGAGTGCATCAATACCTAGTTATTCTAATTTATTGAGCAGTGTTTTGTGTATAACCCTGTCGAATGCTGAAGTTAAATCTAAATAAACTACATAACAGCACAATTTTTCATTCATAGTTGCTATTATATTGTCATAGAACAGCATGTTATAGGTGGTAATATATACCTATTTTCAATACATTTATACTGATATATGGTTTCAAGTACCAGCCTTTCCAATTCTGAAAATAACTTATCCAGTATTACCTTCTCCATTATTTTTCCACAACATGAAAGCAGACATAAGGGTCTAAATGACTCTGGGTTTGTCCTACTCCCTTCCCCTTACAGACAAGTTTAATAAATGCATCTCTCCAGTGTTGAGGAATCTACCCATAGTTATACAACCTAGCAAATAATAGATATAATGATACTGTAAGTTCTTGCTGAAGTGTCAGGTCCTTATTAATAAATCAGTCTCTTCTCTTTGCTTTCTTTGAATGTAATCTGCATAGTTCTTTTTCAATACAATCTAATTTTATTTCAGTATCTGAGCTTACCTGGATATCGTCAGGAAAATGTATCACCTCTTTGTGGAATCAAATTGTTTGCATAATATTTTGTAAACATATATATATATATATATAATCTTTTGTATCTGAGAATACATTTTAGAATCTACACAGAGTTTATCAATTTGCATGTCTTTAGACCTTCCACATCTTATGTATCTATAAAAACATTTTTTTTTTATTATGCTCAATACCTTTATAAAAATGTTCTTAATTTTTTTTTATCGTGTCTCATACTATGCTTAATTTGTCTGTCCATGTTTTTTATTTTAGTGTTCAAAGTTGTAGTTCAGCCTCTTTTCCATTTCTATTTTAGGCAATCATATATTTATATAAATGAAAACAAACTACACCGACATAATCCTAATTGCAAGCATTTTAAATCACAAACCATACTGACACACTCCCAATTGCAAACATTATACATCACTTATAATCTACCCAGTCGTTCTCACTCAAACATTACCTAGCTCATTTAAGTCCTGCTGCCTTTTAGACCTCATTCCTCCCTTTGTCTCTTGCCTGAATTAAGTTCTTGTTCTTCTGGAAATATATCATCCTGATGTTGTGTGCTTAGATCCTGATGTTAAACATTTCTTATTTTATTTTTGCCACTCAAACAATTACTCTTTCAAAACTTCCCACATTTCTTCTGCAGTTTTTCCACTGAATGCATCACTCCAATTTGTCTTACATAGTGACTGTTTTGCTTCCATATAATTAGCTATTAATCTGCAATGCATTTGGCTTAGATTTCAGTTTGGTAGAATTATCTAGCAACAAATTAACCTTCATAACCTCATGATCACTGCACAACAGAGTGGTAAAACTTGCCATTAACTAACAGTAATTTATTTAGGAACACAAACAATGTCTAGTATGTTCCATTCCTTGGTAGGCGTTTTTACAGTCTGAAGCAACTGTTGTTCCTGAACATATGCTGTGAATAATTAAATTACTAAAATGTTGTTGTATCAATATTAGTTCAATCTGTTTATGCTAAATTTAAGTCCCCATCCATTATCACTCTTCCTGTATTTCATGCAATAAATGTATGAATTCCTCGAGGCCATCAGCACTTAAAAAGGGAAGGAAGGGGTTAGTGGCAATGAAGAAATTGCATAAAGATGTTATCATGTTGCATGGAGTTGTACAAAATACTAGTATACACAGACATTGAAGTGTTGAAATACAGTGGGAGGTGAGAAATTAAAAAAAATGTTCAGGGCTTTTCGGGTAAATTTAGATAGTCTTAATTTGGAGAGCTAACTATAACAAGCAATCAGTAAAATTAAGTCTTAAGTAAAGCAGCAGAGACACATGGGTTTTCCACCAAATGTACCAAATTAGGGAGGGGAAGGAATAGTTTACCTAAACTATGGATATACAATGTGTTGAGGGAAACTTAGTTCCCTCCTTTTGCCTTGTTTGAATTGTTTTACACCCAAAGGGAAGGAAAACTGTTTTAAAAGAAGCAACTATCATCCTATACCTTTGTTAAATATCAATGTCAAATTTTCATGAATATACTAGCGGATAAACAAGTGTCAACCTAGTTTTATAGGTGCTGGTCAGGGGAGTTTTGAAGCACTGACAATCCTGGGTGAATGCTGTTTACTTTTATTATGAGAACCTTTGATGAAGCAGAATGGGCTTTTTTAGGATATTTAAAGAAAAGTGGGTTGCAGGTAGACTTCTCTTCTAGTTTAAAACTCTCTATAGCTAGCCTACTTTGATGTTTTGGTCAATGATGGCACCTAGACACAGGACGAAATACAAAGAGGTACAAGGCAAAGCTATTCCTTCTTACTAGGCTTACTTGGTTTTATCATAGAAAAATTACCCATTTAAATCAAAGAAGAATGGGTGAGATTAAAGAGAGGGAGCCAAAGTGTAGTTGCTGATGTTGACAGATAACTGTGGTTCCTTAACTGAGAAAATAGATAATTCAGCAAATAGTTGTTTGCTTTTGAGGACTTTCTTACCACTTTAGAGTTGAAATGTAATGAATAATAACATTATGTGGCTTTGCACAGAAAAGGTAAAAAGAAAGGAGGTGGGCACTATATCCCTATAAAGGGTGAATTTTTCCCTGTATGTTTGGGATTGTGTTGTTGAGTAATACAGGAGAGGGTATGTTAAGGTGAACTTTATCAGACTGAGAGACAATACTAGAACATAATTAAAGGACAGGGGGGAATGACTCTACACCATCATAGAGGGACATGTGATAAAGGTTACGATTAATTAACTTATAAGTTATACATTATAACGTATCCCAGTTGCTCCTGATAATCTAGATCCTGGCACAAATTCAGAAGCTGTTAGGGGAATACATTTGGGAAGAAATAGTTCAAGAATAGCAAAAAATATGGATCTAGATGGCCATTTACCCCCAAGAATGCACCGGTCATGGCAGGATCACCCTCCATTCTTATAGAACAAAGTTTGTTAGGAACAGCAGATATATACCATGGTTACATATATGGACATTGACAGAGCTCTCCATGACTTGTTTCACATGGTACTACCACAAAAAGATAATTTGTAGCACCTGCTATTTGCCCAGAATATACTTCCCTCCACAATTCATATGGAGATAGATGTACCGGTAGCATATCTAAATATGTCAGTAAATTGTTTTGTTTTAGATCTGTTGCTCTTGAGCGGCCACGGCGGTGCAGTGGTTAGTATTGCTGCCTCACAGCAAGAGGTTCTCCATTCTGATTCTTGGCTGGGGTGCCTTCTGTGCGGAGTTTTATGTCCTTCCTGTGGCTGTGTGGGTTTTCTCCAGGTGCTTCAGTTTCCTCTCGCATCCCAAATACATGCTATATGTGGATTGGACACTCTAAATTGCCCCTAGGTGTGAGTGTGTGCCTTCTATGGAAGGTTGGGTGCTGGGTTGGCAACTTGACACCGTAAAACTCCACTGCCAATTGGTCTGTGAACCGTTGTTCCACTGTTGTGACCCTTAACCAGGAAAAGGCAGAAGAAGATTAGATCTGTTGCTCCTATTACTATCAGGTATCTTTCTTCCACATTGCTCACATCTCTGTCTATAAATCCTGGTATTTTATGACTTTTTGTCTTTCTGCACATAAGACACTTTAGTCACTGGGTGTAGCAATTTCAAGGATCAATGCTACTTTTGTGTTTTTTTTCATGGGCTACTACATCTGGTATTCTTGCATCTATTGCCTGAACTGTTGGTAATGGTACTGGGTGATCCTCTGTGATATAAACTTCATCATGTTCTAGAATGCTTTGTGGTTCATATTTCCAATGCTTAACAACTATTTCAGTGTTGTAGTGTTTGTATAATCCCCAATGCAACAGTCTTGCCACATTAATGTGCCTTTCAGTATACAGATCTTCTACCATTAAAGTATCATACCCATTAACAAGTGAATGAATGTTTCCAATTCTTTTTTACAGAACCTGCATTTGTCTGTTTCTCCCACATCTTAACTGAACTTTGCAAACAAACCTGCCATTATTAAACTTTCATCTTTTGGTTTCAATTCACCTCTCCTTAACCATTCCTGTGTTAAATCCTGATCAATATGAGATTGTTCACGGAGATCTCAGTACCTGCCACACTATTTATGCCTCTTCCACATTTCTTTGTTTTCATTTGATCTTTTTTCTTATATTCTTTCTTTTTTGACACATTCATTTGCTGTCTAATTTTTTTTGTCCGCTGCTGGTTTGAGTTCCATTCCTGCTTGATTCTGAAATGCTTCTGCTAACCTAAGCAGAAAAGCGATCTTATCTTAGACCTTTTCTCCTCATGTTTTAAAACTTTTGATATGTTTGGATCTGGTGAGGTCAGCATAATCAGTTTTGAGGAAGCCCAAACCTCCTTTACAAGAAGGAGTATATAATATTGGTATACACTGATTGTTGTATATCATTTAATAAGCATGAAACTTTTTTTCTTGTTTTATTGTCCAGCTAATTTAATATTTTTTGGGTCCAGTTAATCACCCCAAAATGGTAAGCTAAAACAGGAAGAACAAATTGGTTTATAGCTTGGGTATTATTCCTAGATGTCAAGGCAGTTTTCAGTATCGGGTTTAGTCTTCTAGAGTATTCCTTACTGAGTTGTATTCACATTTGTTCATGTTTGATTGCTGATCCTTCATCATTTCCCATATATTTATATACTTGCTCCTGTCTGAGTTCCTTTATATTACATTCCTGTCCCAGATTTATATTTTTTGGTGCTATAGCTTTCATGTTTTAAATGTTGATTTTGCACATTTATCAAAACCAAATGGCATTCTTATATCATCTAAGAAAGTTTTAACCACTTACAGATGTGCTGCTAAATCTTCATCTGATAAATTATACAGTTTTAAGTCATCCATAAAATGTAAATGAGAAGTCTATAAGCAAGGTTGTTTTCTGGAAGCCAAGTTGTAACCATGACCTAATCTGCTAAGTAAATGGCTTAATGGGTTAAGGGAAAGGCAAAACAGCAGCAGTAACAGAGGCTCACCTGTAATATCCCCATTTGAATTTTTACCCCTGGGATAATAATTTGCCATATGTCATGGTTTAACTGCAAAGTGGTTTGCCACAGTTTCTTGGTCACTGTAATGTAATTGATCAGTGTACTGTGCACCTTATACATTTGTGAGTATTCCTTTATCCATTAATGTGGGATGCTGTCAAGTGCTTTTTTGTAATCTATCCATGCCATACTTAGTTTCTTCTCCTTTTTATAATTCTCTATTATAGCTACAGCTACAAGTGATCATCTGTTCCATATGACATCCTTTTGTAATCTTTTTGTTTTATTGCCATAATTGACTTTTTTTCTAAATATCTATAAAGTCTCCCCCAGATTCACTAATCTTCTGTGCAGGACTAGCTTAGTCCTGCATGGACGTGCCCATTTAAGAGCAGGATGGCAGCGCACCATGCATAGTAATGAAGGTGCGCTGCCTGACCTCCTAGGCTTACACGGAGCATGTACGAGTGCAGGGGGTGTGTCTGAGAGGAGATCTCAGAATAAACATGCTGCTGCAATGTAGAACAGCACAAAGTGGAAAAAATTAATGAGAGAGACCGTTCATAGGTGTCCACATATCCCCACCAACAGTCCCCCATGTGTACAACAGCAACAGTACATAAATATCAAAAGAAGAAACTCCTTTATTTAGTTTTTTTTTTAAATCCGAGTACAGCTAACCATAGGTTTGTGGTTTTGCCCATTGCTCAGCTACAGTTAAAGCAGCTTAAAAGGCTGAAGAGGATAACAAGGAAGATATATGCTAATGAAAAAATACAGTAATAGTGTAATGGACAGAGCATTCGCCTAACAAGCAGGGATTCCCGGTCTGAGTCCCACTGCAGCACAGTCTATTTTACATGGCAAAGCATGGTATAACCAATATTTTGTTGCAAAACCCACTAAATAACATATATTTATGAACTGGAGTACTTTAGGAAATGCACATGTGAATAGTCAGTGTCATAATGAATAAGGCAGAAATAAGCAGGTGTAAGCACAGATAAGCAGTAGTATGCATATGTAAGCACTATTAAGCATGTTTAAGTGCGTTTGCATGGGGGTAAGCATTACCTATACAGATTAAACAAAGTAGAAGCTAACTGAGTGTAAGAAACTATAACCTCAAATAATCAGTGCTTACCACAGCGCAAACCTGAGCAAACCCGCTTACAACAGCTTTAAAGTGCCTTAATCACTCTGTATCCAAAGGGCATTTGTCTGCCCAGCAACAAAATAAACAGCCATGCAGGTCTCAAACCCAGGACCCTATACACCATAGTCACAGTAGCTATAGACCAAGCCATCACTGAAGTACAGACAAATGAGGTAGTAGTAAACATGTCCTCACCATAGTATAACCAAACTGAACCTGTGAAAGGCATCAGTATACAGTCATATGTGCCATAACCGACTACATAACATAAATATGCGAACTGGAGTACAGCAGTAAGCACAGAAGTGAGGTGTTCTTGTAACAGGGTGTCAAAGTCCCAAATAAAACACAAGGACCCCACAGAGTGTATGTACACATCAATCAGGGATACCAGACATACATATAAGGTGTAATGAATAATAACACAATGCCAAAAAGGCATTATAATGAATGCCTACTGTAGGCAACACCAAGCATTGCACAGGCCAGCTTAGGAGGTGTGAGCAATGTGTGCACCAGCTAACACTTTGTGCCCAGTGGTATACCCCTTTAAACAATGCCAACCTTAGGTAAGCACGTTTGCCCATAGCGTAGCCTTTTCAAAAATGGCCAGTCACGGAAAGGTGCAGGAAATCAGCCCTACTTAAACCCAAGAGGTGGGAATACAGCTCATAACTGGTTGTAGCCTCCCCTTGCAGGCACTATGGCAGTAAGGGGAGAAGGAGTGTGCTTCTAGGTGAAGCGCTGGTGCATCCAGGAGTCCAAAGTCATGGCTGGACTCTTAGTTAAAGAACATGCACTGAAACTGCTGCAGGGCCAGTACCAGGGCTCCCAATATAAGGCAGAGGCCTGGGACCATCTCACCCATGACCTCACCTGTGCCACTGGCATACCCCAAACTGGTGAGCAGGTCAGGCTTCACTATGCCGAACTGAAGCGCCGGAAGGAGACCTCTTAGAGGAGTGTCTCCAAGAGGCTAGAGCATCAGGGGATGTCCCAGCCATGTGTAAGTATCAGTCCACTACCTGTTTAAGAATTGCCAGCTCAGGTATATCATGGATAGGTATGGCTAAATATTCCTCTTATGTCCCTCACAGCTGCAATGGAGTGGGCCATGAACCAGGAGGCCCACATCTGCCACCTGGTGTGGTTGCGATGCAAGGAAGGTTAGTAATACTCATACTTTTTCCTGTCATAGGAAATAAAAATAATAGTAGTAGTAAAGTAATTGCTAGTATAAAACCTGTATTGTTCAAGGCAAGTACTGCAGACACTAGAGAATATGGCAGGAAGAGTATCATATTGTTAGTATGGCAATAAAAATGTAATACCCGGACAAAACAGGTCTAACTGCTGGACTGTATGTGTATATTCCGATATCATATGGTAATGTAGATTTGCAATCATGTAATAGTACTGTAGTATGAAGCACTGTTTCACACACCATGCACCATAATGTGAATGTGTAGGAATGCCTGTATATGTCAGGTGTAATCCCCAGAGGCCATTTATTACAACTGAGAGACACAGTTACAGTAAACAGGGGAAATGCAGACAACAAAACCCGAATAGCACATGCACCTGAAATGTGAACTGTTGTTTTATTAGCACACACAGCCACGGTTTGAATCCTGCCAGTGATAGTAGTCTGCATACAGAATTATACACCACAATAGTACAGATATGTCCAGACTGTCTATTAAAGTGGCCTGTATCTAATGCCTATCAACCTGTCCCCCTGGGAAATCAGTGGGATGATCCCAGATGTATAGGCAGCAAATAGGAAATACAACTGATTGACACACATCTATGACAACAAACCTAGCACACTAGCAACTCCCTAATACCTTATGTGACTAAGAAGCCACATATGTACCATTTACATCCTACCCTGTTATGCTGTGATCAGAGTGTGTACAGTAACAGAGTGAGATGTATGTACATAATACTAATGTGTAATCTGGAACCTTGTGTGGCAACAGTCAGGTAGTGCTAACAAACATTGCTCCCACAGGTACATTGGATATGAACACTGTGCTGTGAAATACAGACCAATATAACCTGTACTGGTACCATCCACCCTGGTATTATAGGGAGTTGTGAGTGTTGCAGTTTTTCTGAATAATAAAGTATCCCTCATCACTGTCACCCACACTGTGTTACATAATATAACTTTGTAGGAAAGCATGTATATATGTGTTTCAGGTCACTAAAGGTGGAAGAGGGCAATATTCTAGATATGTCCAGGCATACCAACATGTGGTCAACACATGGCCAGAGTCTGTGCAGAAAGAGTTGGATAGCATAGTGCAAAACATTAACCCAGAATCCATCCGTATGTGCACAAACAGTTAGTCAGTGTTAACAAACATTCTCTCCACAGGTATACCAGGTAAGAGGTGTATACTGCAGGTAAAACCAGTTCATGTGTAATGATGCTGACAGCCATATCAGTGTCCAATATAGGTCTGTAAGGTAGTGTAGTAAGACTTGTAAGGTACAGATAACAACACTGACTGGGAAAGTAATGTGGACTACAAGACTGTACTACTTGTTAATTGACATCTTTCTCTTCCCCCACCTTATCTCCAACAATAATCAACATACCCACCCCAAATGGTATGTACTGACTCTGATAATGATCAATTTGATAAATATTCTAATGCTTCACATGTATGTGCCATATTGAATTATTCCAACATTGTTGGCATGGTGCCATCAACGTACCTGCATGTTGTTCTTATTACCACTGTGGTCCCATATATGCATGTGTTCTGTTTGCTATGCAACTGTTCCATATCTGGCGTCTGGGTTAATGGGAATATCTATGCATGCTGTTATACCTAACCCTGGAATGTGTTGACTATTACTAACCCATATATGATGTTGAAATCTAAGCAGAATAGCACGCTTGGGAAGGCCAGTCCCAGCGGACCCACCTGTCCCACCTCAGCTGGCCGAGGCACCGGGCACCAGCATGTCTGGGGCCCAACCCCGCACCTCCCTGTCCATTGGTCCTGTACCACCTTTGGGAGGAACAGCCTCATGGGATGGGGCTCGCCCCCCAGGAGTGGGCACAGACAGGCACCTGTCAACCATCACCAGGTCGGGGTCATGGTGCATACAGCGATCAACGACTAGGTTGGTGATCTTCTATGCCAGCTTGAGGGCTGTGTGTCATGATTAGAGAGTCAGCCTGACTCTGTGGCTCAGCCCCCAGCACAGCTGTGAAGGTACAGTGGTGACTGCCCATGGGGGGGACCTCAGGCCCACTGTTACCACTAGGGGACTTGTGTGCTTCCGATATCCCAACACCCCTCCCCATCAAGGTGTTTACCCCCCAAATGTGTCATATACCACCCCTGTATGCATCTTGTGTGTCTTGTCTGTTATCCTACCCAGCCTACCTACCTACCCAAATATACCTACTACCCCTCCACAACATCTTACTCTCACCTGAAAAAAAATGGGCAATCTGTTCCCACAAAAAAATCTCGCCACATACATAGCTGTCCATTTCATACACATGTCCACTGGACACATGTAATTGGGTCTAATTGGCATCAAAACAATTTTTTGTTGTCCTCACCCCTCTCCCAGGGTTTTGAGTGTCCAAATCTACCTCCAAATTCAGTGTATATACACAGATGTTGCTGTAGAAGAAATGAGCAGCTATGGACCTTCCCTACACCCTTCCTGCATATTCCTAGTTATTTTCCCTACTGGCTTTCCTTCTTTGTGCCCCTTTTTCACCACTTTCCTATCAACCATTTTTTCTTTTCTTTTAAAGAAATTAGCATTGGGGTAAGCGGGAGTAAGCAGTTTTAAGCAGCAGTAAGTGGGTTTAAGCCTGTTTGCACAGGGGTAAGCAGGGCCCACACAGTTTAAGCAATTTAAAAGCTGAGTATAAGAAACTGTAACCAGACATTAGCAGTGCTTACTTCCGTGCAAACTCGCTTACAACTCCTTTAAAGTGCTTTAATCACTCTGTATCTAACAGCCAGTGTTCTGCCCGGCAATAAATTAAACAGCCTCGGCAAGTCTTGAATCTAGGACCCTGCAAACAATAGACAAAGTGATGTACCACTAAGCTATGACAAACATACATAACCTTGATGTTATCACAAACATATCATCCAGCACAATCATTCAACAGTACATGAAATGTAGTAATATCATACCACACAACCTCTTAATGCAAGAATTCTGGACAACGTGTGCCAAAATGTGGGTACAAATATGCATATATGTCAAATAATGTTTTCATACACTTAAAACATTGCTAGTTAAACAGTTATATGTATTAAAACACATATTTTGAAGGAGTTGAAGTCTGAAACACAAAGATGTCATCAGTAGTTACTGACTTCAGCCCTGAGATCATCCATTTCAATTGCCAAGAGAATGAGGTACATGCAAAAATTATGATAATCATATAACATCAATTGTATATAGATAGATAAATATGTTCATATATATATATATATATATATATATATATATATATATATATATATATATATACATATATATATATATATATATATATATATATACAGACAGGAATGTTTATAGCATGTACACATGGGAACAACATCCCGAACCACTCACTACAACATAACAGACCATATGCACTGTTAATGGGGGGTGGAGGCACAAATGAGGGATACCTGGTAAGTACTGCTATGTTGCCCCCCCCCCTCCACTGCCCTAACAAATATGCTGTGCAATCCAATATCCAGCACATGCAGTTCCTGACTCCAGGACCCTCCACAACACAGCTACAATGCTTTAACAGTAAGCCAATTCACAAACTGGCAGGGCAATATCTGTAACATATCAAGCAGAAATGTCATTCTACTGTAGGGAATGCACAATGTGTAAGGTGTACACATTACAATGGTGCAGATATGCGCACACATTTATACATTGACAAATATATTCAGGTGTGTATGCATGTATATATATATATATATATATATATATATATATATATATATATATATATATATATATATATTTATATAGATATATCGATATTTTATATATATATATATATATATATATATATATATATCGATATATATATATATATATATATATATATATATATATATATATATATATAAATATATATATCTTTACATATATGAGATACATATAATGAGGGATGAGTACAGTGGGACAATTACCCCCTTTCATCTGGATGAAAAGCCCTCAGTGATGAAGTGTGCACATAGCCTGGTATTACAGGTGTGCTCTCTGGATCATTGAACCAGGTCCAATTTACTGCACAGATATCGATGTTCCCCATTTGTAGGTGTGCCTCAAGAGAGTGCCTTTTTAGGTTTAGATGTCTGGCATTGAGTAGCCTTACCTTCAGTTTCGCATGTTTGTATCTGTTATGGTGGTGGTTTTGTCCTTTGAACCTTTCCTAAATCTAAATAAGGCACTATGGGAGTGCCAAGAGCTGTAGCCAGTAACCTGAATCCCAGGGGCAACAGGTGCAGACCATCTCTGGCAAAGCATCATCATTTGTCAGTCATGTCGTCCCAGGCAGACAGATACTGGATCCCCTTGAATGACATCAGAAGCTTAGCCACTTGTTGGAGACATTGCTGTTTATATGTATATGTGTGAGTGTTTATATGTATATATATATATATATATATATATATATATATATATATATATATATATATATATATATAAATATATATATATATATATATATATATATATATATATATATATATATATGTGTGTGTGTGTGTACATATATATCTCCCTATATGTATGTGAATATGTATATGTCTATATATGTATGTGCATATGTATATGTGTATATATCTATATAAATATGTGAATATATGTGTACACATATATGTTTATCATATGTCCAGAACATGGAGTGGAGTCTTACCTCAACACTAATAGTCCCAAACACTTAGTGCAAAGGGATGTCATGGATGTATTGCAGCTAGACATGTAGACTGTTGCTACTTTCATAGGGGTGTCTTAACAGACATGTGGGGTGTAGGAGGTCACATCTGCTGTAGACATTTGCACTATTGGCTATGGACAGACATCCTGAGGGCATCATAGTACAGTACCACTGCTAGCACAGTAATGATCCTGTGGATATAGCAGGGATATAACCAATATATGTGGACAGTCTCGCACTCTGTGGTCAGTCCAGAAGTGTACACATGTTCCCTTCATGCGAGAAATGTGGACCACTCCTCCCAATGTGTATGTTACTATCCATATACATGGGTATATCACAACAATACTGGAGTACATAAATCACACACGGTGTATGCATGGACACATGCCAGTCTGTCCTGACCTATAATACCTGGTGGTGCTGAGTACAAATGCCCACATACTACCCAGTAGATAGTGACATACATCTGTACAGCATACCACTGCTTTGTCATAAATACACAACAATTATGCTGGCCTGGCTGCAGTGTGTCTTGCTAGTAACTGGACATAACAGCACACTGAGTAATTACAGTAGGCATGTCACAAAGCACTGGGCAAACCACAGGCAGACTGCCACAACACTGGAATACATATTGTATGGGGGAATACACATGTACCTGCGATTATAGCGGGCTCAACACACAAGTCACAGCACAGTGCAGCAGACACCAGTGAAAACATGCATACCCACATCCAATGTCAATGCAGCCACAGGCACATATGATACACAAGCTTAACACTAGAGCACCATGTAACATCAGATAGAACAGGACAGAGAACAATGGTGTCTACCACAGTCTGTACAGAGCCCATCCTACCTCAGGGGTCTGCAACCTGCGGCTCTGGAGCAACATGTGTCTCTTCAACCCTGCTGCAGTCGCTCGTTGTACCTCTGAGGATTAGTGGACACTCTACCACACAACACACACACACACACACACACACACACACACACACACACACACACACTCACGCACACACACACACACACACACACACACACACACACACACACACACACACACACACACACACACACACACACACACACACACACACACACACACACACACACACACACACACACACACACACACACAGATCAAGCAATCACAACACAGGAACACAATTATGGACATATGTTAGGTATTGTTCTTATACACTTAGTTATATTATATTTAGTATAACTATATATGAAACCGAATATGCTCTGCTCTCTTCATTGTTGGAGTCAGATAGCTGTTGTGCCTCCTGATGAATTTAGTTTGGTGGGTGAGGGGTCAGGAATGGCTCTTTGGATAGTGAAGGCTCCAGACCCCTGCTCTACATACATAGACCACAGTACTGTACACAAAAACATAGAATGTCCAAGTAATGTCCTCAAAAACAGCCCCTACTACACACAACATGTCCAGCAGTCTGTTATCTGACTGACTTGTTATCAGGTATGATGTCAGTAAATAATTGTGTACAGACCATATGCACCATATTTATGTGGGCTTCATTTGCACAACACATGTGTGCATCTCTGCAGTCTAGAGGTCAGTGTATGTAACAGTGTGCTATGCCCCTATAAGTCAGTGTATGGGGGGTATGCACCATAAGTATCATAGGGTGTTACAGCATGTGAGGACTACCAGTAGTAAGCTGCTTTAAGGTATGTGGATGTACATTACCATACATTTCACCTTGTGAACATTGTTGGCCTACTGCTTACTGCCATCAGTGTGATTGTGATGATTTCAGTTATGCATTGTTATGTGACAGATATCACCCATAGTGTCAACCCAGGTCTTTTCTCCCTAGGGATTGCATGCAGAGTGTATTTAGAGGCCACTGCACTATACATCTGCATTACATACTGTTGATTGCTTGTTATGCTGTGGCCAAGTCTGTCTTTCCTGTTGTACTACTTGAAGGCCTTGGCATGGACACCAACAGGTGTAATGTTTTTGGATTACTGTAATAAATGATCTGTTTGAGTGTTGCATTACTCTGTTTGTATGTATGTCAAAGCATAATCTGCTATATGACATGCCATATACAACTGTAATAGTACACAACTGAACCTTCCCTATGTATACAAACCTGTGTACTTTGTTACATCCTTTGACTTCTCTGTGGGTATATGTGTCAGGCAACAATTGTCTGTGGTATGGGTGACTCATACACTGTACATCAGACGAGGTTGCAACTGTAGGGATACTGGCTGTTCAGTATGGTGTGCAACCTCTGATTATGTATCTTGCTAGACATACCTCTGTGTGTGTATGTGTAGCTACATATAGATCTATATCTATATGTGTGTGTGTGTGTGTGTGTGTATATATATATATATATATATATATATATATATATATATATATATATATATATATATATATATATATACATACACATCTAGAAGTATCTACATACATGTGTCTGTGTATATGTATCATAGGGCTGTTTATTGCTTACACATTGTACATTCACTATGGTAGCCAGGCTGTACTGCATGATATGCTATAAATACTGGCCTGACATAATACAGGTGGCCTGGCTTACTGTTAACATCTTGTGGCCATGTAATGCCAGGTACTGGCTTTGGAATTTGCAGCAGTTGGTAATGTATTGCAGGGCAGACCTGTTTTACTGGGTGGGGGGATATCAATACTGTAAAACATATGTTGCTTGATCCCCCTCACCCCCATTAACGGTGCCTGTGTTCATATATGTCTTTGTTTTGTTCTCTATTATATCTATAGATATATATCTGTAGATGTATATCTGTATATATATAATTAAGAAATGAACTTTGTGACAATAACAGCATTCAAAAATAGTAAATCACACCAGCAACTCGTGTAGTACTTTAGCGCTTTTGTCTTATTTATTATCAAGACTTCTTCAGAAAGACGATCCACACCATTTATAGTTAGTGAATGACGGGGTCTCTTTTTGGAGATAATTTCCTCTGTTTTGATTTCCTGTGTCCCATCTGTGAGCTAATAGTTAATCCAGCAGATGACATAGGGGTTTATTCCAAGTTTATTTAGCATTTCTATTATGCCTGAGTGGGGTATTGTGCCATAAGCTTTGTCCAGATGGTGGTATTGGATGTGTAACATGCCATTTTGACTTCATCCATTGCTGATGTGACCTTTTCAAAAAACAAATCCATCAGGGTGAGTTAAGTGTACATAACATGTGCTATGCAGACCGTGCCAAGGCCATAAGTGTGTATTCTGTCACCTACATGGTTTACAAGGCAGGTGTATGGCTGCCATACAAGGAGGTGTCAGATCCCACAGTGTACCTCCTACATATGCAAAAAAGGACTAGCATGAGAATTACCTCTTCTACAAAGCTACACCTTGACTATGGTACAAATAGGACATGCTGGAGAGTCAGGTATGTAACCCAGACAGTACACCCTATATGTAGCAGGCTCCCCATTCATGTGAGGCATACTTCTGCTGTAATGCACATCATGTACAAGTTACACAATGGGATGCAGAACAAGACATTCATAAGTGGTTTAGAACAAATGTCTGTAATAGACACAGGAAAATTGTAGATGGCTCATATTGTACGCCACATCTTGTAGATGTGTCAGCTCTCAAAACCCTGCTTACACTTATCAAGGGTAACAGATCTTGTCAGAGATTAGGGATGCATGACTAGGCTGAAAGAAGCTATTGTTCTTGCTAGCCTATTATACACATATGAACCTATGGAGCCATGCACCTATACTGCTTTACCTTTCTGAAGACATTTTTCTTCTGTGCTGACATTCCATCCTGTGCTCTGACATTTATGGGTTTATTGTAGCTGTGTATCCATAGGTGTGTCCTACACAATCCTGAAATTGAGACATAAACAGTGCCATGAGACACCTTTCATTGTGTAGGCATACAGCCATTACAACATCATCCAATGTAATGTGCACAAAATAATGTGGTTTACTCATTAGAAATGGCAGCATACAATATCTGTCAGTAACCAGTACAAGTGGCATATCAAAGGCAAACATTGGTAAAAGAAATACATAGTAATTTAGATAGTCACCCTGTACATCAGACGCATAGCTTCATTTCCCTGCATTGATAACAAGAATGACAGGGATGTGGCACAGGTATCACCACCTGCACAGGGTGTTGTGTGGGGGTGCAGGAGGCCTAGGCTGACTCTATAAGTTGGCAAGTGTGTGTGTGTGTGAGTCAGAAAGGGAAGCAGGCAAGATGGACCATGGACATGTGCCATGTGTATCTGTAGGTGACCTGAATGTGACAGTGGCATGTGAGTGTCTGCATAAACACAGTCAAGCTCAGTGCTAGCCCTATGTGTCTGTATATTGGACAGCTTTGAACCTTGCATGGTAGAGCTGACAGTTCACCATCTCCACCCCCGAACATGGGAACTGGCTCTAGCAGGAGTTGTACTGGCACCTCGATGCCCAAGTCAGAAGCGAGGCTACTACCTGAGGGTGACTGCAGTCTGCTGGGACCATGTCTTACACGGGAATTCCCAGGGCAATGATCCCATGGTCTGCCACATCTTGTTGTGGACAGCACACACCCATCTGGAGCACTGGCTGTATTGCCACTAAGAAATCATGATTGTGCATGGCCATGCAGATGTAGTTGCTGATCTTCGACCATGAGTCCGATGCTCAACTCCAATCAGATGTTCCATCACAGACAATGTGCATTCCAAGACAGATATTCTGTGATCTGTCTCAGACTGTTTTTCCACTGCATCAGTCAACCTATCCAGGGTATCAGCAATGCTGTGGAGGCAGTCACGGATGTCAGACTGTGCTGTATTCATAACCCTGAGCCTTCATCTGGAGTTCCTTTTGAATGTGCCTATGCCTCAATGATGGCCCTAAACATACACCAAGTGACACATGATGAGACACCTGCAACAGGTGATGGAAGGACAGCAGGCATCCTACGAGCACCCCTAAGAATCCACCTGCATGAAACCTCAACATCTCTTTGGCAGTGGCAAGTATCAACATTCACTGCAACCATAATAGACCACCTTCCTGTTCAATGTCCCCACCATCTGACTGTACAATATCTGTGGCCCCAGGGCACTGGGTATGCGTGGGCATACTGAATGTGTTCAGTGATAATGAGGTCAGAAGAGGTATGTAAACCTCTGTGACAGATTTAGCCCCTGCAATCCCTACATGTGCCTCACTTTGGCCACAATCATCATCAGAGTCTGAAGAGACACTGACATCAGGTTGTGAAAGTGATAGAGACCAACCCAACTGGTCACCTGTGATAAAAAGGGAAAATCAGTACATTAACACCTGTACTATTGTTCTCTGCACTACTATCTTGTGATATATCTTAAGCTGTATACAGTGCTGTCAGTATTACAGACTTGTTTAACCCCCAACCGCATACACAAGGACATGAGGACATCATTTTCTAACAAACATCTGTAGTTACTTGTAAATAAAAAGGTCTTTAATCAAGAATCTCATAATCAATAATGATGTACACTGTTCACATTTAGCACAACTCTGCATAGTTGACACATATGGCAATCTTTAATGTCCTGAAAATACTGTCAAATCTATCAGTGTGATCACACCTGCAAGGCATAGGTATGACTCTAAACTGTGTTCATTTGGAAAATATCTGTGCAGTTGGCAATCATGCAGACAATACATCAATCCAGCTGTCAGGCCTGGGATGACACTTTAGTGACTACATTGCACTAAATCAACATCTCTAACAAAGCAGTGTTGTGCTTACCAGGAGCAGGACCATGGCCACATCTGATTTCTAATGGTCCTGTGAAAATTTGAGGGAGAGGTGATGTACACAGCATCACATGTTGCACTATAACAGGCTTATACATCCAGATATCTCACATTTACAGTAGCTACTATGTTAATTATTATGTTGGTCACAATCTGAGCATGAGATTTAAACTGCAACTATTCCCCCCCATAATAAAATATACCTGACATCCACATAAAACTATGTACACCCTGACACACTGAATCCTAACCTTTTATAATGCTGATCCAAATAAGCATACCTGGGCACTCCTCTTGCATGGAAATGGTGGCACCCACATTCACGATATATCATGTGATGGAAGCCTGGGAGCTGTCCTGTGTTCCTTAGTCTGTCATGAATTCCTCAGTGGCTGACAGTGGTTGTTTTGTCACAGGCCCTCCACCAGTGACACCACGATCTCTGGCCATGTCTACTGCTCTTCTGCATGTGGCATTGATAATATTGATGGCACAGTGTCGCACCTGCTCATATCTCCTGCTCTGTTGACCAATAGCATTCACATTGCAAACCAGGTCAACAAACAATGTTGCCCGCTCTTCCCTGTTTGGTCTCCCCCTGGACAGCAGGAGTCGATGATGTTGATGCAAGGCCTCCAGGATGATGTTATTTTCAGCATCTGTAAAAGGGCCCCAGTATTGGGGATACATATTTCCTAAAAGACAATAAAATGGGAACACATGTCATGCTCAGATATGTGGGAGTACAGTATGTAGAGATACGGCAATAAAAGATGGCTGCCAGTATTCACTGCTTGATTACACATCTCATATTCAACACTATGGAAACATGGTAAAGGTGTGGGTGTAACTAGGATAGTACCAATAGGCAACTATTCCTGTTTGTGCCATGACAGATACAGATGTATGATCACACACCCACCACAGGAGTCCATTAAATTGTGGCCCTTATACCCCCCTTGTAATATATAAAAACAACAGTGACAAACAAATAGCAGTCTAGTGTTACAACCACTATCAAGGGAAATTTCTAGGAGACTGCTGTACCTAATTAACAAAAAGCATTCATAGGTTCATAGGTATGTACTAGGCTATCAGCCCTAGGGCCTATATAAGCCTAGCAAAACAAGATTCCCTGGCTTTCGCCACCCAAGAAAATTATTTTCCTGTGCCCCTGTTGAGCAGTGCCATAGCAGTGATCCCCAGGGTGAATTTCCTGTTCCCCATCCAATTGTCAAGATTTCTCTTAAAGAGGGCTAATGAGGAGCTCTGCTTGACATGAATGGATAGCCTGTTCCAGAGCATGGGAAGTCTCTGAGACAGGAATCTATCCCCTCCACAACGTCCTGTTTATTGTGGTGACAAAGTTTATGTCCTTGGAGCATGTGGCTCAGAGAGATTGGGATTTCTTTAAGTGTAGCATGTCTATCAGATCTGGGTTAAATATGGGTTTGTATGGTAGGCAGAGGTCGCCTCTGAGTAGGTGATATGCAACGGAGTAGAGCTGGAGTTTTTTGAGATGATCTGCATATGACATCTGTTTGAGGCCAGTAATCCTCCTAGTGAGGTATTTCTATGGTCCTTCTAGTTGTTGCAGATGTCTTGCGAGGTACATGCCAAACAGGGCATTGTACTCTATAATGGGTCTGATGAAGGATAAGTAGGGAGGAACGATGACCTCTCTTTTTTTGGAGGAGAACCCCTTTGTGATGAGATGTGCCATGTAGAAGGATTTCCTGACTACTGTGGTGATTTGATTATCAAAGGAGAGACTACTGTGGACCTGTGTCCCAAGATCTCTTATCACACTTTCGGTGCTTAGTAGGCTACTGCCTATGTGGTAGTTCATGGGTACGGTGTTTTTCCCAAAGGGGATGACAATGCACTTCTTGGCATTGAGCTTTAGGCCATGACTTTGACACCAAGCATCAGTCTCAGTGAGGCCTCTTGGTAGAATGCCCATATCCTTAAGCAAATCTGTTATGGCTCCTAGTTTGCAGTCTGCGAATTTTGTTAGCCAGAGACCAGCTGTATTAGCCTGGACTTCAGAGAAGTAGATACCAAACAGGAGAGGACCTAGGACTGAACCCTGTGGTACTCCACTTGTCACTGGTTTGAAGTCAGATTTGGAGTTGGCTACTTTCACTGTGTGGGTTCTGTCAGTAAGCCAGTTGGCCACCCATCTTGTGACATATGGATTTATGCCTAGTCCAGTGAGTTTATCTATAATACCAGAGTGGGGGATGGTGTCAAAAGCCTTGGCGAGGTCAAGATAGACTGTTTCCTCATCTACTGTTCTGGTGACTGCTTTGAAGAAATCAATCAGGTTTAGGAGGCATGATCGACCTTTTATAAACCCAATCTTTGTGGGGTTCAAAGTTTGGAGGTTAGCTATGTCTTTGTTTATAAGCTCCAGGATGATGCATTCCATGGTCTTGCATTTCAGGCTCATCAGGCTAATGGGGCGGTAGTTCCCAGGGTCAGTGGTGGCATCCCTTTGTGGAGTGGGATAACTGTTGCTATGTGCCAGTCCATAGGCACAAAGCCTGAAGTGAGGCTATGGTTGAACATGGTACTTAGGTGGGGTGCCAGTTCATTCTGTAGTTCATGCAGAATGCAGCTTGGGATGTTGTCCGGTCCCATAGATGCTATGTTCTTGGCTTTGGAGAGTGTGGTCTTTACATGTGCGTCCATAATTACAGGGGCTTTGCAATCTTCTGGTTTGGAAATGGGCCTTTGGGGAGGTGGGGGGGTAAAGTTTGCACTGAACCTGTCTTCCAGGATGTTGGCAATATCAGTTGGTTTGGTAAATGTAGTGCCGTTGTGCTATAGTTCCAAGCATATCTGAGTGTTGCCATAAAGATTATTGACATAGCTGTAGAAAGCTTTCTGGTTGTCTTTAAAATCCATAGTGATTTTATTTTAGTAGTTAGCTTTGGAGGATTTTATGAGGGATTTCAGCTTCTTGATGAGGCTGACCAGGAGTTCCTGCAATCATGGGATTTTACTCTTTTTTGCAACAGTTTCTTCCTTCTGTTGTAGAGTTTGTTTATGGCAGGGGACCACCAGATTGGCTTCCTTTTTTTGGAAGATAGTGTCTTAGTTCTGTTGGGGATGGCATGGTCCATGCACTCGTGTATGTGCTTATACAGTGCTTTTGTATATGATTCAGCAGTCATGGCTCTATTTTCCATCTATGTGGGTGACGTGAAGTTGGCTACTTCTGAGTTAAGAAGCATGAAGTTGGCTTTGGAGACATTTTTTACGGTGTTTTTCTTAATGGGGGTGGGGCGGGTTATGGATGTCTAGGGTGATTAGCTTGTGGTCGGACCTGACCAGCAAGGAATTGACCTCTGGTGTGGAGCATCTGTTACCCATATTGCTAATGACCAGGACAAGGATGTTGCTGCCCCTATTAGGGGTATGGACAAGCTGATCCAGGGCACTGGAATTGAAGGATTCCAGAAAACTTTGGGCAGATGAGTTAGTACATGAATAGTTTTCCCAGTCGATGGTGGGGTAGTTGAAATCTCCCAATATTAGGGTATTGGGCTGTACCTTAATATTATCCAGTATATCGAGAAACATGGAGTGGGCATCCTGGTGCATGGTGGGGGATCTGTAACAAGCTACAACCTGAATTGCAGTCTTGCCTAGTGTTATTGTACTTGGATAATTTCAGATGTATTATGATGAGCAACTAGCCTGGAGGTGTGGGTATCCTTTATGAATATGGACACGCCTCCTCCTTTAGTGTTTTGGTCCAGGCTAGGTGGCTGAATGGTGTGGTAAGAATTGCAGCCTGGTAATGCAGGGATGCTCTCTGGAGCCTTAAACCAGGTCTCTGTCACTGCACAGATGTTGATGTTCTCCAGCTTAAGGAGTGCCTCGAGTGAGTGCATTTTGATGTTTAGACTTCTAGCATTAAGAAGCATTACCCTTAGATTTTGCTTGTTTGTATCTACTATGGTGGTGCATTTGATGTTTGAGCCTTGCCTAAAAAAGCACTATTGGGGCAGCAAGAGCCTTAGCCAATATCTGGAATCCCAAAGAAGACAGGTGTAGCCCATCTCTGGCAAAGCATCATGGCCTGCTGATCATGTCGTCCCAGGCAGACAGATACTGGATCCCTTTGGAATAACACCAGAAGCTTATTCTACCCTTACTGTACTCTAGTTCCTCTGTAGGTGTAACACATCTGGAGATCAATGGCGTCATCATTACACTTCTAAGAAAAGCTTAATGATGTAATCCCCATTCCCCCTAAGTATACTGAAACATATGCATCATGTTGGAAACAAAATGGAAACATATCTGGTGGAGAACAATACTCCTCTGCTGAAAGGTACAGATATATAAATGTTGTGCAGACAAGTTCACCCTGTGAAGTAACTCTCATACACAATGGTTCCTCAGTTAGCTGTTTGCCTTTTTAACGTGGTTCTCATTAGCAAGTGTTTGCCTCTGAACCAATCTGTGCTTCTGAAATGCTAATTACAGCCAACACAGCTGGTTTGCAGTATAATCATCCACTCCCATGCAACCACTGAACAGGATATAAGGCCTCAATGTAGATCACAACCCCTTTTTCATATGCTGGGTTGGAAATTACTGAGGTACAGATACTACATCATGGCAGAGAGAATGTCTGTAGCAACTACTATTTGCATACAAATGTGTGTGCTACAGGCTGAAGCTGAAGGCGATGCTGCAGCCAATAGGCAGTAGGCATAAGAGAAGGTGAACACTTTACAGGACAACAAGCTTTCAGAGTATGTGGGACCTGCTTCAGCCTTGTTGTAAAGGCAGAGCCAGATTGAGGGTACCCATCCCACTGGGAATTGAGGTATGTGTTTTGGGTAAGTATGTCAGCCAATGGTATCAGTAACACAATACAAGGCAAATTGCTTGGTGTGTCCTAGAAAAAGGTAGGGGGTACATTATCCATGATGTCACGCAGTTGGACAATGACCAAGTCACATGTTATGTCATGGTAGTCCCCTGTTAAGTGTATGCTGGCAAACCTTGAATCTAGCTCAACCTCCATATAGGTATGTTACTTGTACAGCTGTAGTTGTTTGTGATATCACCAGCAAACCATCGTGGGCTTCAGTCTGATATTACTGGGCCACACTGTCAATACACACTTCAACATCTCTGGGAATTCAGGCTAATGCATGACCTGACATTCTCTGCTCTTTCTACTGTTGTAATAGGACTAGTTAAGAGTGGTCCTGTCTGTAGGCCTTTGACCTCTATTATTTAGATGCAGACATTCTAACTATATTGCTTTGGATGGATATAAAATGATAAGACAGACATACATATCACACTTTATAATGTTGATGTCCACATATGAGTATTTTCATTGCTAGATGCAGCTGCAATTGAACCCAGGACCATGTCTACCAAAAAGTGATATCTTCAATGCATTTTACAGGCTGACCTACATTGTCGCTGTTGGAGTAGGTGTATTTTTACATGTAGTTATCATTGCATGGATACCTGCTGTTAAATACTGCACTTACATATATTCTTATGTGTATGGCTTTAGAGTAATGTATTTGTATACCAGAGTCCCAATTAAAGACCTATTTTCCATTAATGTTTCAGAAAGTGTGTTCTTACATGTTCTACATATAATTGCAGGGTTACCTGCTATTAGATACCTCACGTACATCTAAGGTTATGTGTGTGGCTTTATAGTGGTGTATTTCTGTACTGGAGTGCCAATTGCAGTACTATTTTTTGATTAATCTCCTAGCTGATTTGCATGGTGTGGCATGATGTGCAGCATTACTACTTCAACACGCTTAATGATGGGAACTTGAGCATTACTCTCTTTTGATTAAAACACCTGCATTAACTAGCAGTGTGTGACTTGGCAGGTTGATGCCCTGTTCTGCAGGTGTGATGGTCCTGAGTTTAAAATAGGGTACAGGTGTACTTTTTGAACACGATTAATAGTGTTTCAAAAACATATATCAATGTAGCGCTATTTAGCATAGCTAAGTGATATGGCATGCCACACTGCATCCCACAAAAAATCTTTAAAGAAAAGAAAAATGTGGAGATAGATCAGTGGTAAAATGGGGTGCAAGGAGGGGGAAAAACAAATGAAAGAGAGGTAGGGATGTGCAGGACAGGTGTAGGACAGAACCATAGCTATCCATTTCTTGAACAGCAACAACTGTGCACTTTCACAATTTTTTTTAGCTGAAGTTAGAGTATCACCCCTAGAAAGGGGTGATGACAACATAAATGTGTTGTCAAGCCAACTGGACCAAATTAAGTGTACCCAGTGGACACGTGAAATAGAGAGCTATGTATGAGGTGAATTTTTTTGGGACAGGTGCCAGTTTTACTTTTTTTTAAGGTGAGAGTGGAATATTGCAGGAGGACATAGGTAAGTGTGGGGGGGGGAGTTGGAAAGGTGAGGAAGCTTTTGCAGACAGATAAGACAGACAAGACAGCAGGCAGGGTTGATTTGTAACAAAAGAGGGTGGTGAATACCTTGGATGTGGAGGGTGTTGTGGAATCCCAGTGCCATGAGCATCATACACTTTAGCATTGCAACTTAAGTCTTCACGCATGGGACTGTCAGCACTGCTCCTTCATTGCCTCTGTGGTGGCAGTGGTGGATGCTGGTCTCTAGGGTAAGGCTGCCCCACCAGGATGGACAGCATGCTCTCCATCTGGCATAGGCATGCACCGACAGTTCAGTACAGCAGCCCACACACCATAGATAAATGACTGAAGACAGTTCATGGTACAGAGAGGTGCAGAGAAGCAAATCAAAATAAAAAGAAAAAACTGCACCCAACTTACACAACACAGGTGTTTATTAAAAACAAATAAAAAAAATGTAAGTGCTTTCATGACTACTACTGTAGCTTCATCAGACAAGAATAAACATCTACTCCTTCACTTTAAATAACACATGTAGCAATCAGTTAATATGTAACAGCTGTACCTCATCTGACCTATTTAAAGACTTTAAAAACTTTAAAAACATAGCCTACCAGCTAACGTGCTAAACAGGTAAATATAGATACACATCTTCAATATTTAAAATATAAAATGCATAAATATAAAAACAAATTCAGTGCCTAAGGCGTCGAGATTTCAAAAAAGGTTTCAAAGATGTTAAGCCATTTAAACCAGGATATCTCTCAGCATTCAATAAAAGAATCAATTTTTGCTCTATATTTTCAATCTGGTTCTCTAAGTCACCACCCCATATATACTGCTCCTTCATTGCCTCTGTGGTGGCAGTGGTGGATGCTGGTCTCTAGGGTAAGGCCGCCCCACCAGGACGGATAGCATTCTCTCCATCTGGCATAGGCATGCACTGACAGTTCAGTACAGCAACTCACACACCATATCTGGCATTTCCTCATGGGTGATAAAATCACACCTCCACTCCCATAGGGAGGCCCAGCCCCAGCCTGTGGTGCAGAACTACCTGACACTGCAGGTAGTGCAGGAGCAGCAGAAGATGCACCACCAGGCTGCAGGCACAATGTGCTGGGCCCAGTTGCCACAGCCAGGGGAGCCAAGGTATGTGGACCACGAGGACCCACCTAACTTCTAATGCTTTAGTAAATTAATTATAAACATAAGGTAAGAACAGAAATAACCAAACAAATGTTAGTATTAACATAATGGAAAATAATATTGATTAATCAAATGACATATAAAGGAATATTATGAGGAGCACAACAATAAATAACATTAAGGAAAGTATTGCACACCACAAGTTCCAGGCCATTCAGTTTAGAACACAGACTGAGTTATTAAAATAAAAAATAACTTCTGCAGTAAAAGTTAACAGCAAAACTTCAAACACTAATACCTTTAATAGCAAATAACACTTCTCTGGTGCCTCGGCTTTCAGAAAAGCCTTTTCAGAGTACATCTTTCTAATTAAGGAAAGTATGTTACTCAGGAATTATTGATAGACTCACCAAACTAGGCATCAACCCCTATATCACTAGATTGGTTGCAAACTGGCTCACAGATAGAACCCACAGTGTGAAAGTAGCAGACTCCAAGTGAGACTGCCAACCAGTCATGAGTGGAATCCCACAGGGATGGGTCCTGGGTCCTCTCCAGTTTGGCATCTACTTCTCAGAAGTCCAGGCCAGCATGGAGGGATTCTAGCTGACCAAGTTTACTGAAGATTAGAAGCTGGGAGTTATTATTAACTCCCCAAGTGATGTAGACATCCTAAAGAAAAGCCTCACTGAGACCAACGACTGGTGTCAAAACCATGGCCTTAAACTTAATGCCAAAAAATGCGTCGTCATTCCCTTTGGGAAAAACTCAGTTCCCACTAATTACCATATTGATGGTAGCCCACTGAACACTGAAGGCATTATAAGAGATCTGAGGACATAGGTTGACAGCAACCTCTCCTTTGACCACCACATTGCCACTGTGGTCAGAAAGTCCTTCTATGTGGCACATCTCATTACCAAGGGTTTTGCATCCAAGAAGAAAGAGGTCATCATCTCTCTCTACTCTTCCCTCATTAGTCCAATCATCGAGTACAATGCCCCATTTGGCATGCATCTTACTAAACACCTGCAACAGCTTGAAAGGCCACAAAAGTACCTCATGAAGAAGATCACATGGACAGATTAAAAAAACTCCAGCTTTTCTCTGTCTCGTATCGTCTATTAAGAGGCAATCTCTGCTTGACCTACAAAGCCATATCTGACCCAGCCCTGTTAGAAATGTTATACCTAAAGAAATCCCAAGCCTTCCACACCACATGCTCCAGGGACCTCAACCTCATTACCACAATCAACAGAACATGCTGGAGGGACAGGTCCATAACCCAGAGACTGCCCATGCTCTGAAATAGACTTCCCAAACATGTCAAGCAGAGCACCTCACTGGCCCTTTTCAAAAATAATCTTGATGAGAAGATGGGAAATAGAAAGTTCACCCCAGGGATCATGCCAGTGGCTCTACTTGACAGAGGCATCAGGAACTAATGATGGCATGATGCCAGGGCACTTATATGGTCTGGACATGTAAAGGCTCCAGGTCCGTTGGCCTAGTGCACACCTATGAACCTATGAACCTATGAACCTATGAACAGCAAGCCAGTATGAAATAATACATAAGGCCAACATAGCAGTTAGTTACAAATAATGTATTAATATCAAATCATAATAATAAATAATATTAATAAATGAAAGAAGATAAGGGGTGGGGAGAGAAAGAAAACCATATCATTAGTAACTTTGCAGGTAATATTATTACACAGGCTACTAATACATACTCTGCACATGTGCAGTTTCAGTTGTGAGTACAGTGACTGCAGTTCTTGTATAGATGATGTTGCACACACATACTTCTCAACCTGTTAGCATGAGGAAGTATGGGCCATGCACTAACAAATGCTGGTACACAGGCACCACTACAGGGAATTGTTTTACATAGTGTGCTCATACATTACTACCAAGGTGTCTGTAAATGGATTTGCAAATAAATTGCATTTCAAGTAATGTCATGTATCTTCTAAGGAAGGCCCAGTCATACAGGGCATTAGTCATTACATTCTTCAAAAGTGTAACAGTTGAGAGGTATGTTCATGCACACTAAGTACACTAGATAGCTGTTTGTCAGCTGGCTGCCATGGGATTAGAACCCACAACCAGTGACTACAGGAATTATGTGCACTTTATTTCAATATCATGAATTCTTTAAACACTATTCTCCTTTACAACTTTTATTGCAACATTTTGTGTGAAATATTAATTTACACAAATGCATAACTGTGTGTGGTATCACATTGGAAACCAAATGCACTGAACACTTGAATAATGAGCACTTTAGCTGAATGCAGCAGCTATTAAAGCTCCATGTCCTTTTACACTCTAATGATTAATGTCATATGAAATCTGGCAGTTACACACATGTATGGCTGTGTAGGTTATCTGTAGACCTAACCATATACCCTGTTCATTGACTGAGTGCTATCTACGGCATATTTTGGGTAAATTATCTGAACTGGGGCTTGACACTTACTCTGGGTACTGCAATACATGCATATCTGTAATTTTATTATCCATTATTTCTTAGTTAATATGTTACAGTTGACTGGTGCCTGAATGGAACACACATGCAGTGAATACTTAATAATGAAAACTTATTTGAAAAAAATAGTTATCAAAGTACAATCCTGTTTTAAACGTTATTGATAATGTTCCTTTAAATCTGGCATTTAGACACATAGATAGCAGTCCAGGACTTCAGTTACCTTACCCATATACCATGTTCATTGCCTGGGTGGAATATACAGCATTATTTCAGACAGAATGAGCAGAGCACAGGCTTGAACCTTTCTCTGGTTATTGCACTACATGCATTTCAGACATTTGTGGCTACATTCTTTATTCATTAACATTTAACAGTTGACTGCTCTCAGATTAAAACACACAAGCAGTCAATACAGGAATAATGAACACTTATTTGAAAAGATTACTAATCAAAACACTCTCCTGATTTAAACCATATTGAAAATGTTCCCTAAAATCTGCCGTTTAGACACATGGATAACAGTCCAGGACCTCAGTAACCTTATCGATATACCATGTCCGTTGTCTGGGTGGAATATACAGCATTATGTCAGACAAGATGAGCAGAACACAGGCTTGAACCTTTCTCTGGTTATTGCACTACATGCATTTCAGACATTTGTGGCTACATTCTTTATTCATTAACATTTAACAGTTGACTGATGTCAGATTAAAACACACATACAGTGAATACAGGAATATTGAACACTTTTTATTTGAAAAAAAATGCATATCAAAGAGCCATAACCCTTTAGATTTTATTGATTAATGTTGCTTCAAGTCTGACATGTAGACCATGGATAGCTGTGTAAGATTTCTAATAAATAACCCATATATCCTTCCATTAACTGAGTGCAACCTACAGCATATTTCAGACAATGAACAGACCAGAACAGTGACTCTTAATATTGGTAGACCACAACGTTAGCTGATGTTTGGAAGCTATACTACACAGTACTGCATGTTTACCTGATTGAACTTGCTTTACCATTTCAGGTAGGCAGTGACACGTTATTAAACATGTTACATGTTCCAGGATGTCATACCTGACTGTTAAGACTGCAAACTCTGTAACTAATTTATTATAAGATTACGTTATGCATTAAATTATTACTTTGATGTTTCCATACTTACCACACTCTCGCCTCATCCTGACCATGCGCCCTGCATGGGAATGGACATTGCAAGCCCTCTCATCTGCAGCTGTTGAAAGAGAAGCAAACCATTATGCATACCAGTTTTGCAGATTCATCTTGCATATTTCTAAAGTACTGGCAAACATACTTACATATCTGTGGGGTCTGCCCAGCCCAAGATTCTTGGACCCAGGTGTCCAAGATTCCCCTCTTCCTCCACTTCAGGTCATTGTAGTGGTTATGACACTGCTCACCAGTGCGAGGGATACCAGTAGCACTGGTAAGTTCCCTCCTCAACTGATCCCAGGCCTCAGACTTACACTCTGAGCCCTGGTAATCACCCTGCAGCAGCTGGGGTTCATAGTTCTTCACCAGGAGTCCTACAAACACTGTGGACTCCTGCACACTCCATCTCTTCACCCAAAAGCATGCTCCCTCTCGAACAACACCAGGCATATTGACAGCCAAGTGAAGACTCCAATGAATGGTGTGAAATTCCCACCTAGTGGCCTTTATATAGGCTACATTCAAACCCCTTACACATCATACTGTAACTTTCAAAAAAGTGCTGCATCGCTTAGCTTCATGCAAACTCTCAAAAACTATTTCAATGAAGCTGAGCATCTCGGAAACTCACACAAGCCATATTTAAGTGTAGCTTAGCAATGCACAAACATTGTAGACTGTTGATCATGTTTAAGTGGTGCTTAGCATTGCACAGCTTTTCTAAATGTAACAACTTTCTTAATTTTAAATTAAACTGATATTTCAGTCACCTGACACATTTTCCCAGCAATAAATGTAAAACATATGACTGGTCAGGACTCAAACTCAGGATTTACTACACTGTCGGTCATGACTCAGCCTATATAGGTACTTGAACATAACAGTGAAACAGTATATCTTCACATATACTACTAAGATGCCTGTAAGCGTTGCCCAGTGAAGCTGTGTGGGCTTCCACATTGCTAAACACAACACAACTACAACAATTAAATACATCTGGTTTCTATTTTTAGATGTCTGATGGCATTGCTAAATACCACTCCACTTCATGCAAACAGGGAGAAACAAAAAAAATAATACAATTGATTACATCCAACTTCTTTTTTTAGATATAGCAGATGTCCATTGTATAAGTGCAGATTGGCATCACTAAACACCACACTGCACTGTGCAAACAACACATAAAAATAAAGAAATAAAAAACTGTCCTGTGCATTCTATCTGTCCATACATTATCTGGACAGTACACAAGTACAGAACAGCCTCTACACTGCTGCTTACTTGGATTCAATATCTGTGTTTCTGTGATCTCCCTCAGCAGTGTGCCATAATTAATATGTAAGGCACGCTGCTAATGAGGAACCTTGACCATGTACACAGATACGTTCCATGCAGTCTCTACAGAGTATACACAGGTATTATTGAATCCCGGCCTGTCTCAGTATACATAAAAGACCAAATTGCTTGAGCTTTAAAACCCAGAGCAGTTAACAAATTCTCCCATACATATTTATTCATTACAGTATGCTTTTTTGTTCTTATTCTCACTGTTGGTCTTCCTTTTTAAAACAGTGTTTGTTACAGTTTGTTGCTGCTCCCTTTTTTGCCTGCTATCATTGCTGCATATGTTTTAGTTACTGCAGTATCTACTGCTACACAACCAGACTCCTTCCCAGTGCTTTACTGCTTTCCACTTTTACTTCTGCCACTGCTGTATACGTTTTAACTGCTGCGTTCTCTGCTGCTGAATTACCTGTATCCTTTCCCACATTACCATCCTCAACACTTCTGAAAATGTTATCTACCATCTCACCTCATGAAATAGTGGAAATAGTAGAACTATGTCCTGGATCATCCTGTTTAATTATTTTTTTAACAGAGCATCATCTGCAAGCCCTCCTGACACCAATTCTGTTACCTGCACTACTTCATTAGCCTTACTTACTTACTTACTTCTTCCCCATGGAGACAGCTAAACTTTGTTCATTTGTAACATCTACCACATACAAATCTTCATTTACATTCTGAAGCTCCATATCAAACAAATGTTTCTCTAAATTCTCACTTTCCATCTTCAAGCTGTCCATAGATTGTATCACCTCCGCCATGCTGCTACTTCCTTTAGGTCTCTTCCTTACTGCTATAGGAGTTCTCCAGTGCCATCTAGCAGCTCCAAAGTGTAGGGGTTCTTTATTTATATACAAAAATAACTCTTACTTACAAGATATTTACGTTTACAAATATATAAATATGCAAATCTGTTTACACATATTCATACATTTCTTTACAATTATGCTAAATTTTCATCCCTTTTACACCATCAGTCCTTTTTCCATAATCACTATCTGATTTTATTTAATATTTCTGCTAAAATTAATTTGCCATTAAACATAATTTAATTTATTCTTTCATTCCATATAACCCGTATAACATAAAATAACTTTTTATCTCTTCTTTTAACATATTCCTTACTTCTGTTCTTATGATATCCATATTTAATCATATACATGGTTATTTTATCTGCTTCTTTTATATCGTCAACAAAATCTGCTTTATATAGTTTTCTCCATAACTTTTTTGCTCTTTTACATTTCAGAAAAGTACAGCTGTGTGCACTTACCATAAATGTAGATGTTCGAGTATATTCACTGCTGCAGTATTAACCATTAGGTTATCCATGCTGTGGTAGCCCTCAGTCGATCCGAATACCAGAGTCGTGGTTTTGTGTGTCGGCTGCTGTTGTTTGCTGGGTGATGTCAGGTCATCCAAGCTATAAAGGAGAGCAGGCGACACCATTACCTCAGTTTTTCTTGCCTTAACCAACCAAAGAAGTCCAATGTTAATAACTATTAGTAGTCCTGGGGTCAGAGACCCCTTAGAAATATGTGTCTCTCTAAGGAAAGCAGATATCAGGGGGAAGGAGGGAGGAAAAGCATGACTGCAGCAGTGAACACACTCGAACATCTACATTTATGGGGAGTGTATACAACTGTACTATGTTCTTCATGTTTCACTGCTGCAGTCCTAACCATTGGGAAGATTCCCAAAGCTGAGGAGAAGGGTGGAAGGTTAATAGAAACTTAAGATTGGGTGTGCATGCCGTGCAGAATTGCACAGGCAAACCCAGCCCTAGCTTTTGAGAATAGATTCAGATGGTAATGTTTGGTGAAGGTGTGGACTGAAGTCCTTGTGGCAGCTTCTAGGATGTCCTTGGTGGGTACCCCTCTAAGGAATGCTGTGGAAGTAGAGGTTGCCCTAGTGGAATGGGTTCTGATGGTCCTAGGGGGTGGTTTTCCATGCAAGGAGCAGCAAAAATGGATGCAGTGTGCTATCCATTTGGAAATGGTCTGTTTGGATATAAGTTTCCCCTGTGCTCCTGTTTTAAAGCTGACCGAGAGCTGATCAGTTTTCCTGGATTTCTTTTTACGATCCAGATAAAATCTGAGTTGCCTGTGCACACCAAAGAATGCAGTATCCTTTCCCCCTTATTCTGAGGGTTAGGGAAGAAGGTGGGCAAGTGGATGGCCTTGTTGAGGGTAACATCCGAAACCAGCTTTGGCATGTAGGAGGGATTAGTTCTCAGGGAGATCCTGTCTGCATGGAAGATGATAAATGGTTCAATGGCCATTAAAGATTGAAGCACTGACACTCTCCTGGCTGAAATAATAGCCAGGAGAAAGTCAGTCTTCCAAGAGAGATACTTTAATTCTGAGGATGCTGCAGGCTCGACGGGAGGCAGAGTAAGCTTTTCTAAAACATATTCAGGTCCCAGCCTTGGGTGGGCTGTCTTCTGGGAGGCCTGATATTAGAAGCTCCTTTAAGGAATTGTTTGACAAGAGAGTGGGAGAACAATGGCTGTTCTGTCTCAAAGTGTGTTGAGATGGCAGAGGCATGGATCTTTATGGAGGAGAAGGAGAGACCCTTGTTAAGAAGCTCAGCAAGATAATCTAGAATAATGGGAATGGAGGGCAGATGTATATCTGCCCCCTTGGATTGGCTCCAGGAGCAGAATATTTTCCATTTTCCAGTATAATATATTCTAGTGCTGGGCCTTCTGGCTTCTGTGATGTTGTCATGGACTTGCTTGCTTAGCATAGATTCCTTGCTGGTTATGGTAGAATAAGCCATGCTGAGAGTTTGAGTGTCTAAAGGTCTGGGTGCAGCATTGCCCCCCCCCCCAGGATAGCAGGTAAGGAATCAGAGGTAGCAGCCGGGGGGGGGGAGTGAGATAGGCTGCGCAGCAGTGGGTACCAATGCTGTCTGGCCCAATCTGGGGCAATGAATATTGCTCTTGGTTTTTCCTTCCTTATCGTGACTAATACTTTTGGAATGAGAGGAAGAGGTGGGAATGCATACACAAAGAGGGTATTCCAAGGGAAGGTCAGGGCATTGACCTTCCAGGCCAGGTGATGGTACTCCCTGGTGCAGAATGTCTGTATGTGATGATTTAGATGAGAGGCAAAGAGGTCCACCTTGGGGGTCCCCCATGTGTGGGTAATTTGCAGAAAAATCTCTCTCTGTGTATTTGCCATTCATGTAAATCCAGTAGGTTTCTGCTTAGGTGATCTGCTAGGGTGTTGTTGATGCCCGGTAGGTATTGAGCTGTAAGATGTAGTCCCATGGATGAGGCTGTTAGCCACAGGTTCATGGCAAGTCTGCACAGGGGTAAGATTGAGTCCCTCCCTGTTTGTTGATGTACCACATGACTGTGGTGTAGTTTGTTTTTATGCAGAGAACCCCTGGTTTGAGGTAGGGTTTGAAGGATGTCGGAGAGTTTTGCACTGCTATCATTTCCTTTTGGTTGATTTGCAAGGGTAGTTTTTGTGCGTCCCAGAGACCTTGACTCATCTGCCTTCTACGTGGGCACCCCAGGCTATGTCCGAAACATCTGTAGTTATGGTCTGTTCTGATGGATGGAGGGTGAATGAAGTCCCTCGTCCAGAGCACAGGCCTGGGCCCACCAGAGGAACTCAGATCTTATGCAAGGGATCACAGGCAGGGAGGTGTCCAGGGGTTGAATGTTGACACCATAAGTTCTTTAGGTACCACTGAATTTTCCTCATGTGCAGTCTGCCCATAGGTACCAGGAGGATGCATGAGGCCATGTACCCTAGAGCTTGCAGGAATTTCCTAGCAAAAAGCTGGGTTTGGGGGGCCAGAGTAGTGAAGTATTTTGGCAGGAAACTTTGATTTTCTGGGGACAGAAAGGCCATTTGCTGTTCTGTGCCCAGTAAGGCTCCCGGAAATATAATTTTCCTGGTAGGAGACTGTTTTGATTTCCTTTCGTTGATAGTGAACTCCAGAGAGGTGAATAGGGTTTTTACAAATGAGAGGTACTGCAGGAATATTTCCTTGCAGTCTGCCTGGGTGAGACAGTCATCCAGGTAAGAGTAAATCTGTACATTGTTTTGCCCGTAGAAGGCAATGAAAGGAGCTAGACATTTGGTGAATACCCTTGGCGAAGTAGATAAGCCAAAGGGCAAAGCAGAGCATTGAAAGTGTAATGATCCTGCTCTGAAGCACAGGAATTTTCTGCATAATTCCCTTATTGGAATGTGCAGGTAAGCATTGTTTAGGTTTAAGGTGACCATCAAAGCTTTGTTTGGCACATTGGTAGGAGCTGTTGTAAGGTAAGCATTTTGAATTTTGGGATTACCAGGAAAGTATTGAGAAAGGAGAGGTCCAGGATGAGATGCCAAGTCCCCTCTTACCTGAGAACAAAGAATAGTCTGGAATAGAATTATTTTGCAACTTGTTCTAGAGATACAGGTTCTACTGCCCCTAGGGATATTACATTTTGCACTTGTTTTAGTGCTTCTGCCCACTGATTTGGAGGTAGGTCTGGGTACCCTCTTGGACGTGGTAGTTCTTGAAAATTTAATTTGTACCCCTGAGCAATGATTTTTAAGACCCACTGATCTTTTGTTATAGAGTTTCAATTTTTTCTGCATAGAGATACCCTTCCTCCTAGCATTTGGTGTGGTGGAGACAAGCAGAGATGGGAAAGGTAGTCATTGGGAGATTTTTTTTCCATACAGGGTTGCTTTTGAATTCCCTACTCTAGTGTTTGAGGGGGGGGGCACTGTTTAATTCTTTGCTGTCCCCAAGTTTGCATCCTGGTGGGTCTGTTCCTATGGATTTTGCCTTGTGTCTGCCTGTGTTGTGCAGGAAAGAACAAGTGTTTAGAGGGAAAATTTCTGCTGAACCTAGGAGGTTGTACTTGAAAAAATTCTTTAACAGTCTGCATTGATTTTGCTTTGTCTTCCATATTTTTAAGCACTTCTTCAGTTTCCTGTCCGAACAAGTGGTCTTTGTCAAGAGGTGCATCCATGGTTTTAGCTTTGACATTATCAGATAGAAGTTGTTCCTTGAACCATGCATGTCTTCTGATAACAGGTCATGTCATTGCTGCAATGCTAGAAGCTACTAGGCATAAAATCCACAGTGCAAGGAGTGCTTAGCCACCTGAGCTGAAGAGTGCAATAATTCTGCTATCTCTTTATTGTTGGCAAAATCTGTTAAAGCAGAAATTTTCTGTTTCAAAAGTTCCAAAGTGTGCTGTTGATATTTTAACATATGGAACTGACAGTTGGGAGCCCTTATAGTTAAAGTTGTAGAGGTATATACTTTTTTACCCCATCTGTCCATGGCCCTGGATTCTTTGTCTGAGGGAGGAGGATTCTTTGCAGAGGTAGCCTTAACTCCCTTGGGTCCCTGAGTAATCACCTCTGGATCTGTCATAGGATTTCTGTAGAAGAATTTATGTGAGTCAGGTACCCTGTAATACCTGTCAGGTTTACTGGGGGCAGGTGGAAGGGTGTCAGGGGTAAGGCTGGATTCTTGGTAAACATCATCTACCACCTCCAAGATGGGTGGGATGGCCAGAGCCCTATGCTGGGGTAGGTCCAGAAACTCTCTTAGTCTTTTCTTGGATTGAGGGAAATCCATTGATGCCCATTGGAAATGTTCCCTGAGGGTGTGGAGGGTTTCCCCAATTCAAAGTCCTCCAGAGGTGATGCAGAAGGAATAGATTCTTCTGCATCTGAGTCTTCATAGGCAGTAAGCGGATTTTCCTCTTTAAAAACAGAGGAGTCAGATCCCTCCGAGTTTAAATCCAAATGGATGTCTGGAAAAGGTTCCCTTCTCCATTTGGCTGGAGTGGCCTGATTACCCCGGATGAAAGTGATGAGATACTCTGCCATTTTACGCATGCTAGTTTGAGGAGGGGGAGTTATAGTGGAATGGAGACTTTTTGCTGTTTTCCTAGGATTAGCTCTAAGTCTGGCCTGAGGACTATCCCTCGGTGTTGTCGCTGTGTTAATTGAAAGAGAGGGCGAAGATCTTGAAGTGAAATCCGAAGTGCAAGCGGTGTCCTCGGAAGCCAGTGCCTGCTTAGTGGCTCCAGACCCAACTGAGGAACAGACAACAGAGGGCTCATTAAATGATGTAGACATCTACGGCATACAGGACTCCGAAAGTGCCTCAGTAGAGGCCTGCGAAGTAATCGAGTTGGAAATCAGGGGCTGCGAAAGCACCTCACTGAATTCCGAAGAACTGATAACCCATTTAGCGGTGGTGTCATCAGAAGACTTGGCCTTATACCATCTGTCTCTATCCTTATCTTTATGTTTTTTCAGAAGATCTGCAGTTTGTTGACCGATGGATGCCATAGCAGTAACTGGAGATGAAAGACGAAAATAACTGGCTACAAACAAAGCTCTACAACAAATAGTTCTAGCATTAAGGAGGGCACAGAACTGACAGTAGGGTACATAATGATCTGGGCCTAAGCAAGTGATGGAGTAAGAAGTCTCGGTGTGGAATTTGCTTTCCACAGGTGAGACAATTGTTGACTTTTTCGGACATCGGTTAGTGCAAGAAAAAGGAAGGATCCCCAATGGGGTACTTAGCTTTAGACATTTTCAGCTGAAGTTCAAAATCTGGAAACAGCTGACTGGCACTGTTGCAAATTGCTTCTGCTACAGGCTCCATGGCAAGAAACACTGAGGTAATGGCATCACAAGCTCTCCTTTATAGCTCAGATGACCTGACGTCACCCAACAGGTGACAGCAGCCGACGCACAAAACCTTGACTCTGGTACTCAGACCGAATGAAGGCCATCACAGCATGGATAACCCAGTGGTTAATACTGCAGCAGTGAAACACAAAGAACATCACATGTTCTACAGTTTCTTCTTCTTGACAATATAAACATATTTACTTTTCTTTTTATATGGCATATTTCCTTCTACTGGCAATGTATCTATTACCATTCTCCAGAAAAACTTAACATTCTACTTTCTGATTACACCATTTGCTTCTTATTTTTATAACTTTAATGTTTATATCTGTTAGATTTTCCAGTGGTTTTACATAGTAATGTTTTATCATTACCTCCTTATACTATACATTTCTATCTTTTTCTATATCATCAATTTTCATTTTCCACAAAAATATTTTTTTCTTGGTAACATTTTATTTCTTCATTTATACACTCCTTTTGTCTTTTACTCTTATTTACCATACCCCAAAGTTTATCATATACAGTTTTACTACTAATCTCTCATCTTTTTCAGTTATCCACTTTAACACTTTGTACAAATTCCATGAATCAGCATATACCACTGATTAATTAATCATAAACTTCCTTCTTCTTTATTTACAAACAAAACTCCTTTTTGTAGTGGGTTTAATCTAGTTCTCCATATCAAATAAAGAAATTATCTGCGATAATCCCTTTCAAATACTGTTGGCAACATAAATACACTTGCTAAGTGTGCTATTTTCCCCATCAGTACTGAATTTATCAAATAAGCTTTTTTTCTGAATGATGTTGTCCAGCAAAGACATGCCTGGGGATTCAATAAACTCCATGTAGGCTCTGCACAGAGCCTACATGGAGTTTACATGTTAGCACAATGATGCACAGTGTGCACCAGCATGCAATGCATATTAATGAGGCATGGTGAGCCTAAGCTAGGTTTCTTGGCTCGCAACAGTGTTGCTTGGCCACAAAACCTTTAAAACAAAGACAGAGAGCAATTCCATGTATGGCAAAGCACCTACAGTGCACAGATTTGCACGGAATGCCACAATGATCACCAGGGCTTTACAAACAGCTGTCATTCTGTTAGTGCAACACATCTGCACAGAGGCAAACTTAATGAGAGGACAAATAAGCAGTATTAGGGACATATATGGCATAGATTTAACTTAGGAATGTGTTAGAATGTAACACTCTCATCCTCTTAGAGCAAGAAAGCCATGAAAATGGGGGGACAAAGGGACAGAAATAGATCACAATACCCTATAGTATAAACAGATTTAATATGGTTACAAGACCTCTCAAAAGAAAAAGCTAAGGATATTAGGATTAGGTTCTGACTCTTCGCCTTGTTAGTGTGTAGTGCTTGAACACACATATGCATGCGCATGCATGTTCATTGCTAGAATCATGGATGGGTAGTTCCTTTGGAAAACATCAGGAGGCATGGGGCAGGTCAGCCTACTTTTGATGACCCTGTGAATGTACATCACTATTTACACAAGTAGTTCACTGCTGGATCAGACTGCATTTAAACAATGCTTTACCTGCAAAGCCATTGTATGATATTTTACTTCTGCAATTAATGCAATGGCAGCTCAGCAAAAACAATGCTGCCTCCACATCCTAGAGTGTTGAGTTTAGTTGTGAATTGGGCATATTATCTTTATGGAGTTCAAATAGTTTACTTGAACCAGAATGTGTTTCCTCTGCATATATCAGTTTCTTGCCACCTCGCAAAAGCATGCAGATGGACTGAATATGACAAAAGTTGCACATATTTTACTTACATTTTGTCTCTCAGGCCAGGATTGTGGCTAAAAAGAGCTTAGGAAGGACCAGATCACTTGTACATTTAAATAAATAAAAAGAAACTGAATTAAAAGTTTTAATAAAGTGCTCCTTCCTACACGGCTGAATTTAGCAGCAACAGAATCCCTGCATTCAAAAAAAAGTACAACAGAAGGAAAGAAGTAAAAAGCAAACAGCATAAGTAAAAGTTGATTCCTTGACCTCTCTTCCAAGTGTGGCAAGAAACTAGTAGAGAAAAAAACATAGCTTGTATTATTGGCAAAGAGCTCATACAAATTTTATGATTACCAAAAGAAAAGCTGCATAATCAGATGGACATAGAATTACACTATATTGATGGGTAAACTGATATCTCTTAGGTTTGTATATTTATAAAATGCAATGTTACTTTCTTCAAAAATTAAACCAAATAAAGTCTTTGTCTGGAAAACTAAAGTCTCCTGCAAACAACAGAGAAAACAGTTAGACTATGAAATTGCAGGGTTGGCAGATGAGAAGACATTCATGGAACCTAAAATGTGGTTAGTGTTGCCTTTGCTGTATAAATGTAATGCTGGTATGCTGTAACATTTAGTGAAGTCTTTTTGCATAGTTCTTTTTTAAACTTTTAAAATATCATATAGTCCCTCGGGAGAACTGAAGTCTGTCCCTGAGTGCATTTCTCTGTATATGCCTCTCACGTGGCAATCATCTCAGTAGTTTTTACTATATTTACTACATGATTACATATAATCTGAAGTACCTCTCTGGTTAAGTAAATTGTACTGGCATTTCTGTTATTATACTGCCTCTTCAATCCTGGTTTCTTTCTGAAAAAAAAATAAACCTGTGAAAGACATGTCATTCTGCACCATTCTTTCTAAAAAGCAGTATTTCTTTTTTTCAAATTTAACTTGTACTTCTCCTTGTCTGCCCATTATGTTTTTTATTTATATCAACTACATTCTATATTCACTCTGTATGGTGTGTCCATGTCATGACTCCAACTTGATTTGTTTTTTTAAGGGAGTACTTTCCCAGAATACCTAACTTTTATCTATACACCATAACACCAGTGCCTACTATATGGCTTATAACATTCTGGCTCCTGATTTCATCCATCTTCACATCATTTTTCTTGAGTAACTTTACTGACTCTCAGAGTGAAGACAACCATTCCAGGGAAGTCCACAAACAAAATCCTCTTTTACTGCTGAGGTCAACCTAACAGAATCAATGCTAGATTTTTATTATTCTCTATCCTCCAGCCTTTTGTGCCAGTCATGTTACCCACAGATATGGTAAACAGCAGGACCTAAAGCCCTTGTCACTCAGTTGTTTAAGAATTGTAACTAGGGAGGGCCTCATTTGCACCTTATACCTGCCAGCAGTTTCCCACTATTTACCTGTCTCTGGGAAAGTGCCTCTAATGTTCTTTCCATTTATGCTTCTTGAGTGGTGAGGTATAAAGCCTTGAAGAGGTCCAGGTACATAATGGCCCTTGACTTCTTATATTTTACTGAGCTGTGATGCAGGTGGGAAAATTGAGGCAGACTGGAAAGGCAAGTGATATATTGTGTTAAACCATGTTGACTGCTCTCTGCTGATATACTGTTTTTAGCAAGCCTATCAAATTAACATACATTATTACTTCTGTCAAAATATATAGATTATCAACAAATGTGAGACTGACAGGTCTACATTTTTCAAACAACCTTTTTGATGTCAACCATTCCCTTACATAGAAAAGTAATAATAAGTACATGTTACTATTTTTCATAAAGGTTTAAGGTGTCATCCCCAGAGTGCATGTGTGATTTTGCATCCATTCATAGGTTTATAGGTTCATAGGTAGGTAGTAGGCTATCAGCCCAATGGCCTACGAAAGCCTAGCCAGCAAGGTACCATAGCTTATGCCACCCAAGAAAGTTATTTTCCTGTGCCACTGTCCAACAGAGACACAGAAGTGATCCCTGGGGTGTATTTCCTATTTTCCATCCACTCATAAAGATTTTTCTTGAACAGTGCTAATGAAGAACTTTGCTTGACATAGATGGGTAGCTTGTTCCAGAGTATAGGAAGTCTCTGGGACAGGAATCTATCCCTCCAGCGTGTCCTGTTTATTGTGGTGACAAGGTTTAGGTCCCTAGAGCATGTAGCTTGGAGGGATTGGGATTTCTTTAGGTGTAGCATGTCCAACAGCTCTGGGTTTGACATAACTTTATATGTTAGGCAGAGATCACCTTGGAGTAGGCGATATGCTACGGAGTAAAGCTGGAGTTTTTTGAGGCAGTCAGTGTAGGGCATTTGTTTGAGGCCAGTAATCCTCTTTGTGAGGTACTTCTGTGGCCTTTCCAGCTGCTGCAGATGTCTTGAGAGGTACATTCCAAAAGGGGCGTTGTACTCTATAATGGGTCTAATCATCTAGGTAGTACATAAATAATATTCATAGGTTCAAAGGTGTTTACTAGGCTAATGGCTACAAGGGCCTTTTTAAGCTTAGCCATGGATCCCAAATGTCTGACAAGTTCTGGTACCCTTGATAAGTATAAGCAGGGGCTTGGGAGAGGAACCATTTATAAGCAGGTGCCTGGGAGATGAATTATTTACGGGTTGCCTGTGTCCATTAAAGACATAGGTGCCAAGCCAGGGATGAATTTCCTGTTCCCCATCCAATTGTCCAAGTTACACTTGAATTTGGTTAGGGAGGAACTCTGCTTTACATGGATAGGGAGCCTGTTCCAGAGACAGCATAGTCTCTGGGATACATACCTGTCTCTCCAGCAGTTCCTATTTATATCAAAGGTAAGATTTGTCTTTATAACAGGGCATTCTGGTGTTTTTTGTTTAGCTGGTATGCAGAAGGTCCAGAGAGGGGTCTGACAATGCCTTGTATGCCAGGCATAGATCTTGCCTCAGCAGCCTGTAGGAGACAGAATACAGGGATGGGGACTTGGGGCAGTCTGCATAAGACTTTTTACTTACATCCTGTATTCCTTTAGTGTGGAATCTCTGTGGAGGTCCATTTGTTGGATATGCCTGGTTAAGTATGTGATAGCCCCTCTTTACCCCAGGCCAGTAATCAACAAGGCTCAATCTTCACCACTGACACTGGTGAGAGGTGGTCACTAAAAACAGGAGAGGAATCACACAATATTTCAAATGCAGCTCTCTGCATCCAGCACAATTTCCCCCAAGAGCAGAAAGAGAATGAGCTCCACTGGGACCAGACTCTCTGCATCTTCAGATCCCAAACAAGGCCCACCTTGGAACACTGCATCCCAGTTACAAGTATCTGGCACACACACTTGAATATCTGATTTTTCACACACACACACACACACACACACATACACACACACACACACACACACACACACACACACACACACACACACACACACACACACACACACACACACACACACACACACACACACACACACACCTGGGAAAGGCTGACACAGATTCACCAGCTGTGTTCCCTCTCGCCAGATTACAGGGTAGCTGCCACCAGTCAAATACTCTAAGGCTGGTCCAAGGGTTAACCAGTTTTACTGTGTCAAATTAATACTGATATGAATGGTAGACTGTGACCAAAGCAGTAAGGCTTTTTGCAGTGGCCACAGTGACACTGAAATAAGCACAGTCACTCTCAAGATATTAAAAGTATTAATTAAAAGTCCAACAACAATGAAAAGGTATAAAAATATTTAATAATGGATAATAAAAATAGAAAGCAGAAACATTTCTTAATATTTAGCTACAATAAACATCAGAGATTTTCAGTCACAAGAAATATAAAATAACACAGTTGGAGAGAATCTCGCATGCAGAAAAAGAAATAATAATAAACTAATCTCACAGTATATTTCCTAACTAATTGCCCCTAGTTAACTCAATATTGCAAGGCAAGATGTACTGCTGAGATGCTCACTTCCAGAAGGTAAGATGAGATACTCCACACACTGAACTGTATAATTAACAACTACTGAACAACTGAACTACTTTATTGTGATAAGTGACATAGATCTTTATATCAGATTCCAAATAAAAAACAAAAATAAAAGCAAACTGCTTCTGCCAGAGTTCTGTCCTTCAGCTGTTTATGGAATGACATCACATCTAGTCACCTGACTCTGGCATAGTTCACATTCAGAATTCTGTTAAGATTCTGTTGGAGCATTTTTAACATAAGCAATTTTTACAAATACATTTTTAATACAAGCATCTGCACAAATTAATGTGACAGTCAAATAACATAGCCAGCCATGCTGGTATATGCCACACATGCACTGTCCCACTTCTTCTGGTGCAGCTGGCAATACTCCAGAATGTTACATCTGTCTCCCCTTTGAAGACTCAAGCTAGTTTTTCAAGTGACCTGGAAAAAACATTGCATGAGAGAAAGAGGCCTGTCTGTGAACACATTAACCTATGTCCTGTCTTGAAAATCCATCTGCATTGACATTGCTGTAATCTGGACTGTCTAATACATGGGGTCCTCCCAAAGCCCCTTTAAGCTTTTGGAGTGCCTGCTTGCAGGCTGGGGTCCACACTGTCTTATCTGGCCTGTTTTCATTGTCAGGTATGTGAATAAAGCAGCTATTGTACTATAATTGGGAACAAACTTTCTATAGTACCCCACTATCCCAAAAAAATGCTCTCACCTGCTTTTTGATAACAGGGACAGGCAATGCCTGAATAGCTTCCACTTTTGTAGGTTCTGGCTTAATCTTACTACTCCCCACTCTATGTCCAAGGTAAGAGACCTCTGCTTCCACTTTTGTAGGTTCTGGCTTAATCTTACTACTCCCCACTCTATGTCCAAGGTAAGAGACCTCTGCCATACCCACCTGACACTTATTGGGTATAATGGTCAACCATGCCCTTTGCAGTCTGCCCAAAACCTTCCTGACATGCTGAGGCTTCATTGTGTTACCATAGTACAATTTGTGCCTCTGCCTCCTGCCTAGTAGGTTTAGCATGTAATTGACATTATTAACTTTCCTTACCACTTTGAATGGTCCCACCCAAGCTGCCTGCAGCTTATTGTGTCTGACAGAAATAAGCACCAACACCTGCTGTCCTACAGCTTACTCTCGGGCTCAAGCATTCATGACATACCAGACCTTTTTCTGCTGTTCATCTCCTTCCAGGTTCTCCTGGGCTAAGCCCATGATCTCCATAAGCCTTGTCCTGAGGTTTAGGACATATGTCACAACAGATTTCTTGTGGGATTCACACTCACCCTCCCACTCATCATGAATCAAATCTAAAGGTCCACTCACCCTATGCCCATACAGTAACTCAAAGGGTGAAAAACCTGTGGATTCCTGGGGTACCTTTCTGTATGTGCATAGTAAATTTCAGGAAAATATTTGTCCTACTCCCTCTTAAACTCATCTGCAAATGCCCATATCATGATCTTAATGTAGGGTTTAACCTCCCTACAAGACCAGCAGTCTGGGGATGGTAGGGGGTAGTCTTTAGGTGCTTCACCCCACAATGTTTCCACAGACAAGCCAGCAGGTCTGACATAAATTTGGCACCTCTGTCAGTCAGTATTTCTCTCAAGAAACCTACCCTGCTGAAAATCTCTAACAAAGCATTTGCCACCTTCTCTGCCTCAATGGAGGACAGAGCCATCTCCTTAGGTTATCCGGTAGCATATTCCACTACCACCAGGATATATTTCTTCCCCATGGAACTTGGGGTACTCAGAGCCCTCACAATATCCATAGCTACCCTCTGAAATGGGTCTGCAATCAAATGGAGCTTTGGCCTTGTCTCCTGCCTTGCCTACCTTTTGGCACTGCTCACAGATCCTGCAGTACTCTGTTATATCTCTTGCAATCCCAGGTCAATAGAAATTCTGTATAATATGACCCTTAATACATTTTATACCCATATGACCTGCAAAAGGAATGCCATGGGTTATGGCTAGAAGTCTGACACAGTAAGTTCTGGGCACTACCAGCTGCTGTATTTCCTCACTCTATAGCCCTCCCTCCTTGGTCACTCTCTGCACAGTAACCCTTTGTTCCAATATACAATCTCCCCTTTTCATTGAACATCAGGTACCTCCTTAGCTATGTCCCTCAGGCCTCACAAAGTAGGATCTGAAATCTGAGGCTGTCTCAACTCTTTGTAACTTCACCTAGCTCCCCTTTCACAGGAAGCCTAGTATTGTCTGACAACAGCGCCTCCCTGTCAGCCTGGGTACTACCACTCACCTCTGTCTTTGCAGTCTTCTTGTCCACGGGAACATTAGTACCTATCAGCAGCTGTGATTCACTTTTAAGTTCCATGAAATAACCATATCACCAGCCCCAGCTTCAGGCATGGGGTCTGTTGGGTCTCCCCCAGGCTAACAGACCTACCTGCCTATCTCCAAGCCTGACTATGTGTAACTGCATGCACACAAGGTACTACATTAACAAAATCATTCCCTATTAAGACATGTCCAGGGATACACTCAAACACACTACCTGCTTGTTCCCTTTTCCACCATCCAGTGAAGGTGAAACCTGGCCAAAGGTATTTGGAATGAGGTCCTTCCTAAAGCTCTAACTATTTTGGCCTACCCAAGCAAGTACTACTCTTATTTAAGCACTGCGGCCTTCACAATGGTTATGTCAGAGGCTGCGTCTCTCTTAGCAGTGGCCTGTCTTCCACCCACTAAGATAAGATACAAAGTCCTGTGATAGTTTTGTACTTCTGTTGCCTCCAGACAACTTACCACTGATAGCCGGTAATTTTCACTTACAGGCTCACTCACCTTTTGTTCCCCACTTTGCTTCAGTGGACATTTGTATGCTACATGGCTCCTCTGGTTACATTTAAAACATCTAACCATTGATGCTGGCATTGTACCTGAACTAGTGGCTTCCCCTGTTACTGGTAGACTCTGCTGGGGTGATTTAGGCTGCCCACCATGGGTTCCCTTATATCCATGTGCAACACTGGGTATTCCCTTCTTATGCAGTGATCCCCTGCTTGCTAAATAGAGATAACCTTTTCTCCCAAGCTCATCCTCAGAGTTACATTCTTGGTCTTCCAACCAGATTCTCATGTCCTCAGGCAAAATGGTAAGGGCTTGTTCCTTCACCAAAAGGTCTGCTAGCCTTTCAAAAGTGGTGACCTAACATCCACTCATCCACCTATGGAAATAAGTGCTTAACTCGGCAGTATAATCACACACACTTTCTTCTGTCTTGCGTCTATGCTCACAAAGTTTTTTTATAAAAGCTTCAGGTGTTAACTTAAAACAAACAAAAAATAAACCAAAAATACACAGGAACAATTGACCAGCACCTGAATCTGCAAGACACCATCAACCACCACAAACGAATTGACCTAGGTTTCGTCTTTATTCAGACTTCTTCTGGTCAATTGTTCCTGTTAACTTAAAACAGTCTAGCAAACATTGATTTACTTTTTCATAATTTAAAAAGTCAGTGTCAGACAATTTTGAAACAGCAGTTACAGCTTTACCGTGGAGTAAGGGGTTCAGGAACTGTACCCAGAGCTCTTGGTCAGCATCATACTGTTTACATACCCTTTCAAATATATGAGTAATACTATCAGTCATCACCCTCTGCAAATTGTGAAAGAAATTTACTGATCTTTATTGCTTCTTTGGTCCAGTTATTCCTTTCCCATTTATCTCCATGACTCTGATGAAGAGTCAGCATCTCCCTGTTGGTTGTCGCTGCTTCTCTTTTTCTTCAGACTGCTAATGTTGCAGTTTATTTTGATGCTATTTCTCCTTTCTTCATCCTCCAAATGTTTGGCTTCCAGTTGCAGTTTCTCTTCTGTCTCAGAATGTTGCAGTTCATGCTGATGCTCCTTCTTTTCTTCAGCCTCCAAATATTGCAGTCTCTCTTCAGTCTCCATTTCAAGTCTCTTTAAATCCAGATGGATTTTTAAGTCCTATGAGGAAAAAGGTAAACTCCTCTTTCTGAAGGCTGCATATCCCCATCAACAGACTGGCTATGTCCCTGGTTGCTGGACTGTGCTGGAGCTGTGATTAAGGCTGAAATTATAGCCTGTTTTGTCAGGCCGGCATGCACCAGTTCTCTGTCTTCATACACCTTGGCCAACTGGTTCTTTATCAGCTTGCTATAGTCTTCTGCACACATCTTTGCCTGCTTTCCCTGACTAAAATAACTAACTTAACAAAAAATAAATAAAACTGTTGTGACACTGAAACTCTGAATGTTTACCTTGTGGTTGTTCAGGGTACACAGGCCTTCAGTGACAACTGCTTACAGGCTACTGAATTTCAAATAATATCCCACCGCACTGACACCAATATGTGATGGCCCCTCTTTACCCTGGTCCAGTAATCAAGGAGCCTCAATCCTCACCACTGACACCAGTGAGAGGCAGTTACTAAAAACAGGATAGGATTTACACAGTATTTCAAATGCAGTTCTCTGCATCTAACACTATTTCCCCCAAGAGCACACAGGGAACATGTTCTACTGGGAATGGACTTTCTGTCTCTCCAGTTCTCAAACAAGGCCCACCTTGGAGCACTGTGTCCCAGTTCCAAGTATCTAGCACACACACATGTGAATATCTGACTTTTCACACACTTACACACCTGGGAAAGGCTGACACAGACTCACCAGCTGTGCCCCTTTTCTCCAGATTGCAGGGGAGCTGCCATCAGCCAAATACTCTAAGGCTCTTACAATGGGTAATCAATTATACTATGTCAAATTAATACTGATATGAATGAATGTGACTGAAGCAGTAAGGATTTTCGGGGTGGCCACAGTGACAATAAAATAAGCACAGGTAGTCACAAGATATTAAAAGTATTCACTAAAAGACCAGCTGCAATGAAAAGGTATAAAATAGTTAATAATAAAAATAGAAAACAGGAAAATACATAACATTTAGTTACAATAAACATCAGTGTTTTTCAGTCAGAGGAAATATAAAATAACACAACTCGACAGAATTTCACATGCAGAAAAAGAAATAATACTAAACTAATTTCACAGTACTTTTCCTAATTAAACTAAAGAGAAACTGTCCCTAGTTAACTCACTTAATATCGCAAGGCAAGATTGTACTACTGAGAAGAAACTGTTGCAAAAGAGAGTAAAATCCCATGAGTGGAGGAACTCCCTGGACAGCCTCAGTAAAAAGCTGAGATCCCTTATAAGATCCTCCAAAGCTAGCTACAAAAACAAAATCGCCACTAATTCCAAGGACAACCACAAAGCATTCTATAGCTATGTCAAGAATCTCGATGACAACACCCAGATCTGCTCTGAGATAAAGCACAAAGGCATGAAAATTACAGAACCAACTGATATTGCCAACATTCTGGCAGATAGATTCAGTGCTAACTTTACCCCCATCACCCCCTAAAGGGCCCATATCTATAAAGGAAGAATGCGGAGTCCCTGTAATCACAACTACGCAGGTAATAGCTGCACTCTCTAAAGCCAAAAACACAGCATCCATGGGACCGGACAACATCCCCGGCTGCGTTTTACATGAACTTCAGAAAGAACTGGCTTCCCACTTAAGCACCATGTTCAATAATAGCCTCACATCAGGCTTTGTGCCCACTGAATGGTGCACAGCAACAGTTATCCCACTCCACAAAGGGAGAGCCACCACTAATCCCGGGAACTATCGACCTATTAGCCTGATGAGCCTGGTCTGCAAGGCCATGGAATGTATCATCATGTAACTCATAAACAAAGACATTGGTAACCTTTAAACCCTGGATACCACCCAGTTCGGGTTTGTGAAAGGCAGATCATGCCTCCTGAACCTGATCGACTTCTTTGAGGCAGTCACCAAAGCCGTAGATGAGGGTAAGGTGGTTCACACAGCCTATCTTAACCTCACCAAGGCTTTTGACACCATCACCCATTCTGGAATTATAGTTAAACTCACTAAACTAGGTATAAATCCCTACATCACAAGATGGGTTGCCAACTGGATCACTGACAGAACACACACTGTAAAAGTTTCAGACTCCAAATATGATCTCAAAGCAGTGACAAGTGGCGTACCACAGGGTTCCATCCTGGGACATCCCCTGTTTGGTATTTACTTCTCTGAAGTACAGGCTAACACAGAAGGCCTCTGGCTAACAAAGTTCGCAGATGACTGCAAACTAGGAGCCATATTCAAACCCAAATGATGTGGACATCCTACAGAAGGGCTTCACTGAGACACATGCTTGGTGTCAGAGCTATGGCCTCAAGCTCAATACCAAAATATGCAGTGTGATCCCCTTTGATAAAAACTCTGTACCCATGAACTACCACATAGACAGCAATCTACTTAACATCGAATGTGTGATAAGAGACCTTGGGACCCAGGTGGACAGTAGTCTCTTCTTTGATAGTCACATCACCACAGTAGTCAGGAAGTCCTTCTACGTGGCACACCTCATCATAAAAGGGTTCTCATCCAGGAAAAAAAGAGGTCATTGTTCCCCTCTATTTGACACTCATTAGACCCATTATAGAGTACAATGACCCTTTTGGAATGTACCTCACAAGACATCTGCAGCAGCTGGAAAGGCCACAGAAGTACCTCACAAAGAGGATTACTGGCCTCAAACAAATGCCCTACACTGACCGCCTCAAAAAAACTTCAGCTTTACTCCATAGCAAGTCGCCTACTCTGAGGTGATCTCTGCCTAACACATAAAGCTATGTCAAACTCAGAGCTGTTGTACATACTACACCTAAAGAAATCCCAATCCCTCCGAGCTACACGCTCTAGGGACCTAAACCTTGTCACCACAATAAACAGGACATGCTGGAGGGATAGATTCCTGTCCCAGAGACTTCCCATACTCTAGAATAGTCTACCCATCTATGTCAAGCAAAGTTCTTCATTAGCACTCTTCAAGAAATATTTTGATGAGTGGGTGGGAAATAGGAAATACACCCCGGGATCACTTCTGTGTCTCTGCTCGATAGTGGCACAGGAAAATAACTTTCTTGGGTGGTGTAAGCCAGGGAACCTAGTTGGCTAGGCTTATGTAGGCCCTTAGGCTGATAGCCTAGTACCTACCTATGAACCTATGAACCTATGAGGTGCTCATTTCCACAAGGCAAGCTGAGATACTCCACAGACTGAACTGTACAACTAACAACTACTGAACAACTGAACTGTGATAAGTGGCATTGATCTTCTATATCAGATTCCGGAGAAAAAAATAAATAAAATCAAGCAAACTGCTTCTACCAGAGTTCGGTACTTCAGCTGATTATGGAATGACAGCACATCTAGTCACCTGACTCTGAAATAGTTCACCTTCAGAACTCTCTTCGTAGGTTTGTACTAGGCTAACTGCCCTTGCGAGCCATTTTAAGCCTAGCCAATTATCCCTTGTGAGATTCAAACTCTGTATCTTGTGTTTGTAAGGCAAACACCTTAACCTTTAGGTCCCCTCCCAACCAGTTAAGATTCTGTTGCAGCATTTTTAACATAAACAGCATTTAAAATTACATTTTAATACAAACATCTGTACAAATTAATGTGACAGTTAAATAACATAAGATTATTTACAAAACTTCAGCCAGCCATGCTGGCATACTCTACACATGCACTGTCCCACTTCTCCTGGTACAGCTGGCAATACCTCGCAATGCCACAAGGTGCATACAAAGTGGACATTACACTCAATGATAGGTCTGACGAATGCTGAATACAGTGAAACAATGACTTCTTTGGACCTTTTGATTCCATATCTTTTTTTATAGGTTGATCAACATGCAATGATTTCATCACTACTGTAGACATGTGATGGTCAAAGACTAAATTACTGTCTATGTGTGTCCCCAAGTCCCTGACTACTGGGTCATTTCTAAGGGGTGTGTTGTCAATATGTCAGTTACCAGTGGTGGATGACTTCCTGAAGCATACTATTATGCATTTCTTGGCATTTAGTTTTATTCAATGGGTCTGACATCAGTTGTTTGTCTGTGTCAGCCCGTCCTGAAGAACATTTGTGTCAGTGTGGGATTTAATGACAGCTCTTAATTTGCAATCATCTTGGCCTTGACTTTAGAGAAGTTAATGGAAAAAAGGAGTGGTCCAAGAACTGATCCCTGAGGTATTCCACTTGTGAATGGCCTCTTTGTAGAAGTGGACTCCCCAATTTTAAATTCCTGGATCCTGTCTGTGAGCCAGTTGTCTATCCACTGGATGACACACGGGTTTGTACCTAACCTCCTGAGTTTGTCAACAATGCCAGAGTGGGGTATTATGTCAAATGCCCTTGCCAGATCAAGGTAGTTAGTGTGAATCCTTCTGCCCTCATCCATTGTTTTGGTGATCTTCTCAAAGAAGTCCACCAGGCTGAGTAGGCATGATCTGCTATTGAAGAAGCCAAACTAGGTTAGGTCCAGTGTCTGAAGGTTTACTATATCATTATTGATCATTTCCATGATAATTATTTCCATGTTCTTTTAAGGCGCTACATTATTTAATATGGAAAGGGAGTTTATCTATCATTCTAGTAGATTCTGTTTATGTTGCAGTGGAAGTTTAGATGTCTAGTATAGGTGTTTGTGGTGTTATACATAATGCGAATAAAATTAAAAAACAAAAACCACACGGGCACTTGGAGAACAAAATCCTAGGAAGTTGTTCCAAACAAATCAAATAACCCACAAGAAACACCAAAGAACAACTGAGTAGCTCAGCATATCAGTTGTTCTGTGGTGTTTCTTGTTGGATATGTTTTATAAATGTGTAGAAGTCCACATAAGAGAGGGTCATTTGAGGCCTTATAAGTAATGCATATGGTCCATTGACTGTAAACAAGACATGCAAATCTCTCCTGAGAACTACTCCAAAGCAACCTGTAAAGTATAGTAGAAACTGCATGGATCTCCCACATTTTAGACTACAGAGCTTATAGTTGGAGGGATGGGAAACATAGGACTTTACCTAATGTGGGTGGGAAATTCTGTATAATGCTATTCCTTTAGTGACCCCATGAATAACTAACACCATCTACAGACTTTATCTACTTCATAAAACACAAATTCAGACAAAAACCCTTTCATAAACTTCCGACAGCTTTATGTTTTTGTAGTAAGACATTTGTCATTGCATACACATTGTAAATATAAAATTGTTATGCCTTTCTGACTTGGAACAAAGCCAATTTTCAGCTGAGGCTCGTGGAGAAATGCTCCAGGCATATGTCTTTGTAACTTGGGAGGAAACCTGAGCACCCGGAGAAAACCCAGAAGAATGCAGGGAGGACATGCAGACTCTCTCTGCACAGAAGGCACCCCAGCTGAGAATCGAACTGCAGAATTTCTTGCTGTGAGATGACAATGCTACTACTGCACCACTCTTCTGCACCACATATATTTATGCTGTACTGGTAAGGTAGCATGTCTTTAGATGTGGCAACCATTACACAGATAGTAATAGAGAAAAGCATTCTGAAGTTATGAATGTTTAATTTTGAAAGATTTTGATGGCAAATTGCTAGATTCCATAGTATTAATGAGCAGTAATGAAGTTACAGAGGTTGCAGTGAATTTAAATACTACAGTAATATTCAATAAGTAATGATATATCTTTTTTTTTCAAATAATGAAGTACAGTGAATTTATATTCTACAGTAGTAGTTAGTGTCAAGATATGCATTTTTTCAAATGTCAAAGTACTGAGAGTAATCATAAGGATGCGGAAAAATATATAGCAAATCTATGGAATGAAAATAAAATGTGCAGTAGAAAAATCTTGCCACCGAAAGGTCAGAGCAGCTGATGTACCTAATGGACAAAATTGCAGTGCACAGAGAAATGCATCATTAACAAGAATTTTACAGATAAGTGTAATATTTTATTTGGCTTATCCACTATGTGTGGATGAAAGTGAATGTACTAAGAAAAAGAGTCCCCAAAATTCAGTTGTCAAAAAAAAAAAAAAAAACAATTTTTGTGCAGGGGGTAACTTCACAGTTGTATTAACACAAGGAAGGGGGAAATTCCCCCCAAAAATGCATCACTGCCTGCAAAAAGCACTGCAGTGATATCTTATGGAAGAACTCTGCTTGCTGATGGGTTGAACCTTGGGCGACTGAAGCTGGAGTGTTCATTCTTCATCTATCAGGAAAGTAATGCTACATAGAAAATGAGAAATATTTCTTGGAAAAGATTTTAATGATGAAAAACAAAGCAAAACTTATGTAACACCTGCCATTGACTTTGGGGTTGGTGGAAATGATAAAGAATATATTAATATATCTAGTAAGTAAATCAAAAAGAAGACAAATAGATAAGTATGCTAGCTGTATTAATGGATACATAGCTGATACTAAAGTGGGCATCAGGTATTCTACAGTAAGCTGCCATAAGCTTGAAGAACATGTTACATTTGAGAATAGCAGAGTGCAAAAACATAGAACAGCACACAGAATAATGTATTTTAAAAAATGCAGAATAAAGAGCAATAACTACTACCCATATATTCAGACTTGATCTGTGCTTTCTGTTTATATATTAAGATTTTTTTCTCCAAAGACCAGTATGGAGGAGATTAAAACATTTAGACGGTAAAGGTGTGAAGTAAATTACATGCTTGTGATCCCACGCTTTTACGATAAAAATGCTTGGGGGTGGGGTGGGGTGTTGTTGCACATCTCTTAAGGGCACTGGTGCTACACATTTGGGCATCATAAGGAGTTTACACTATTTCAAACAAGAATCCTCTGTGGTGGACTTAGCCCAGGAACTGACCTGTCCCTTTCATGGGGGTTGGTTCATCAGGTATCTCAACACAGGAACATTAGGAACCACTGTACACATTAAATATAACTACTTTTAAAAAGGGAAGAAGCACACTTCCAGTAAGAAGGAAGTGGGTAAAGCAAAGAATGAAGACAGGAAGTAGCCAGATAGTATGTCTCTGGGAAAGAAACGGAAGGTAAGATGAAAAACATAAGGTAAAGGATATCACATTCTCAACTGGTATTGCTGACCATAAAGTAGGAGGAGAGCAAAGACAGGGTACCATTCTGTTCAGAATCAGGAATGTTTTTCAGACCACCACATAAAAAAAGTTACGACTAGTGAAATAGAAAGATGGTTTATATAGAAGGGAATGGTTAACCCTCAGGTATGGGTAAAAGAGAAGTTATATCCCTCAAATGAGACAATCCGTCTTTCTTCCTTTTCTCACCTCTTTAAATAAAGTAACATTAAATGTGTAGCTAAAGTTCTTAATAAGACAAGAAGAAGAGCAATAACAAAAGGAAGTAGTTTGTGGTTCAATGGAGACAGCAAAAACAAACTCATAACCCAAATATTTATTGACAGAAGGAAAAAGAGCAATATAAAAAGGAGTAGATGTAAAAATGGAACATTATGGTCAAAACAGAAAAAAATTAAAAATCTTATAAACAATTATATTATAAAATTCCAAGAAATTTACAGGGCATAGAAGAATATGTGGACATCCTGGATAATAGATGGGCCCTGATGACAGGAAATGCATCAGAACAGATATTCAAAACAATAAAGAGCTACAACTCAGTAAAACTGCCGGTCCTAATGTCTTTCAAATTGAGCTCCTTAAACTGGGAAGGTGGAACATTTGGCTAAAGTGTAATGTGACTATATAGACATATTTCTTAGACTTAAAATGCACATCCCTCTAGAAATAAAGCAAGAATACTAGAGTCCTCAATGGTAAGGAAGACATGATAGACCTTTGGTCAGTTTCTCGGATAAACATAAATGCTAAGATCTTGGCCAAATGCATTCCAACAGGATATAGAAAGTATTACCAAAAATAATAAGCGAGGACAGGGAGTCATCACTATCCTATATAATGCTACCATTTACAATATTGTAGGCATTACTAATATGCAGGCTTGTCAGGAAGTTCCAGCCTTGCTTTTTCAACACTCTTTTGATGAAGAGAATACATAAATATATCTCTTAGTCACAAAGCCTATAATAATAGGGGGAAAGGTCCAATAACAGGGACAAATTTTAAGTATTGCTGCTATAAACAATTGCTAGAATAACAGGAACTGTGCTTGCATGCATGATCTGGAGGACATGAAGTCTGAAACTCAAATGTGTGTCATTATATACTGACTTCAGCCCTCATTGATTAGCCAGAAAAACAGAAATTTTATGAAAAATAGACCAAAAATATAAGACAAAAATCTGGACATTCTGTGACAATCTGGACAGTTGAGAGGTATGCATAATAGACTGCAACTACCGGTACAAGCCCTGCAACATTTTAATCACTTTCTTCTGGACTGTTTTCTTCATGTCACTTTCCATACAGATAAAGGGCTTCAAGAAAAGGACACAACACTTAACAATGGATTTATTTTACTGATACTTCACATGAAGAAATGTAGAATAAAGTTAAACAGATATAATCACTTTGAGGCTGTGGTCGGCCTTATTTTTATTTTTTCCTTTATCATCTTATACTACACACACCTCTCTCTCAAGCACCTGCTTGCCACATACATTATTTTTTTTTTACTTCATCTGTTTTGCATTCCAGTATAGAATTGACATCAAGTGATAGAAAATCAGATGCAAATCACAAACTTGGTGTACGTCATAACATTGCTTACAGTTTCTAGGTATCCCATAACCATAAAAGTATTTCAACACAAGGTAAGATAATGAAAATAAATCTTTTACTCCCAACAGATAGCAGAGTAGGCTGAGCAAAACACTTGTAGTATGAACACTAACAAGCTGATAAAGTGACAAACACATCTACTCTCTCAGCTCCTAAACCCAGTAATTTATTGGCCTCTTTATTATGTAAATCTCCATTGCAGCTATCAAATTTGTCATAATTCTTGACAACTGAATCTAGTCTTTCCAGTACTAATGACAACTGTTTGCACAGGGACCTTCAGGAAGTCCAGTCAATAAGTCTGTCTGTGTCTTTCGGCTTTTCCTGGTTAGGGGTCGCCACAGCAGAACTCCAGTCCGCTAATAAATTGGTAGTCGATTTTTACGTACCGAGTTACCAGCTCTGACACACAACCTTCAAGGAAGGTATGCCCATTCATGCATGTCTCCACGCAGAAGACGCTCTAGCTGAGAATTGAACCGGACAGCATCTTACTGTGCGGCGACAACACTACCGCAGCACCACCACCAGGCAATAAGTAAATGTATTAAAGGTAGAGAACACATATCCTACAAAATGTGAAAGTTGGTTATAGGCCTGCCAGGTTTCTAGGAATGGATTTATAATAACAAAAGAAAGAATAATATGAGATAATATGAGATGCATTGAACCCCAGCAACCAACATTTTAGGTAAAGGATACATCAGGGCAGTTTTGTTGTGGGCAACCACTTCACTAACCCTTGCAGGAGTAAAAAATAAACTATTGACTAGCTTCAAACCAAAGTCCATTTTCCATGTTAACTTCATTTGTTTTGTTTTTTTCTTTTTTCCTAAAACTGCAAAAACTGGTCCCAATCCCTGTTCATCTCTTGAGAAGGGCCAGGCCAGTAAAGCAAGAACTGGAATTTAGAATAAGCATCCAATCATCCAATTCCTGTCTGAAGGAAGATAACGGATCAGACTGCTTACATTTCAGAGTGTCTATTCCAGAGGCAGATGAAGTACTGTGCAATGAACCTGTCTCTCTATTTGATTTATCTGCTAGGGAAAACATAGATTCCTTGTTTGGGTTTACCTGGAACGATTTGATTTGTGAAGAAACAGGAAAGACTGGACCACTGGGTCCTTAATGGCTCAGAAGGCCACACATAGAACTCCCCTCGGGCATCAATAAGACACTGAAAAAAGGGATAGAGCCTTCAGTCTTTTCTGACAACGTAGGGGTCTTTCTAATTGTTTGATGCATCTAGTGAGGTACATCCCAAAGTGAGCATTTAATTCAATGAGTGGCCTAATCGATGCTGAATACAATGGCACAATGACCTCTTCAGATATGGAAGATATCCTCTTTTTGATCAGTTGTGGGAGGTAGAATGACTTCTTGACTACCATCATCATGTAATGATGAAAGCATAGGGGGCAATCTGCACAAGTAACATGGGGTCTAACAACATTCTCATTTGGAGTAGAACACCATCTATGGCATATGCTTGGAAGATGCATTGTTTGCCAAATGGCACTATTTTACACTTTTTAGCATTTAATTTAAGCCTATTTTTACTTCACAAAGTGTTTACAAATGTTAAGTTCTTGTCAGATTGCTTGGGTGTGTCAGAGGGTGACTTGACAATGACACACAGTTTGCAGTCATCTGCAAACATGGTAAACCAGAGTTATTGGGTTGCTGCCCAGGTGTCTTAAAAGTAAATGCCCAATAAAAAAGGTCTCAGTCTGGAGTCCTGCGGAACACCATTGGTTACCTTCATGCTCTTTGATGAAGCACCTGCTACACAAAACATATGGGTTCTGTCCTTTAGCCAGTTTGTTCTCCATCTTATCACACAGGGATCTATTTATAATGCATTTAACGTACTAAAGGTACCAGCTTCTGGTATGGTGTCAAAAGCCTTGGTCAGGTTGAAGCATGCCATGTGTATAGTATGGCCACTACCAACAAGTTATTTATTATGTATTTATTTATTTGCTGAGAAATTCCAACTGGGAAGAAAAAAAAACCTTGTCAGCTAATGCCCAGGAAGAAAATCTTGATATTAGCATACACAAAGTTATTATGACAATGTGCAAAACATCTATTAAAGCAAGAGCATTTAAAGAGTTATAACTGAGCCATATCAAGAGATAATAAATTATTTTCATCATTCAGTACAATAAAGTGAATCTTTTATAAAAATGAATACAAAGGCAGTTTTGGTGGCTGTGCTGTACAATCATTACACATACTTTAAAGAACTGTTTAAATAAAGATGTTATTGGAAATAGTTAGGCACTCATGTAGTGTGAGTGAGGATAAAGATAACTGTGTGCCAGGGCTGCGCTGATACAAGTGTGAAAGAATGTCGAGAGGAAGTGATGTATCACTGCGTAGTCGGAAGGAGAGTCTGGGATTGGGATATAGAAGAAGGGAGATACAATACAAACAAACATCTTTGAGGGACAAGCTAATGAGGAACATATAAAAAAAGATATGCAGGGAAAGGTAGCTGGTAGCCAGAGAGACGTGTTTAGCATATGAAGTTGATGAGAACCTTGAGAAGGGCAGCATTCTGTTGATAGCTAGCTTAGAAGAAGTGAGTTGAGGTAGCAGTATGCTATCATGTTGGGGTGGGTGGAAGGAGAGAGAGGAGCTAATCAGTTGGTTAGACCACTGACATTGATATAATTGAAGCTATTGTATGGATGCATTAGAAGGAGATGGATAACCTTTTCAAATGGTTTGGAGCAGTGGCTTTGCCATTTATCAGGAAGGAACTATTTTGCATTCTGTTTGAAGTTTTTAGGGGGATTTGTTTAATAGAACATAACAAGCTTATAAGAGTCCACATGTGTAAGGGAGTTGCATTTACTAGACATTTTTTCATATGAATGGAGAATACGAAAATGGATTTATCAGTGCAGTAGAGCACTGAGGGAGGAATAGGCTTGTGGCTGTTGGAGAATGTTTTGTGCCATTTGTAATTGTTTGAGTTTGAGGAGGCTAAAATAATTAATTGAGCCTGTTTAGCCATTTGACAGTTACACATTGGTTATTCTGTTTGGAAGAGTGATGGGGAAACTTTGCAGTCTTGTATGGTTGCTTAGCTTTTGTGAGTTGTATTATTTCTCATTTGGTAAAGATTGCTGAGGTGCATGTCTAAGAAGAAATAATGTTCACAATAGGAGTGACCTCTTATGCTTGTGCAGACAAAAATGTTTGGATGTATAGCGCATACTTAATTTATGGTTGATCTTATGGGTTACTTGGTGAAAGAGCAGATCAAGTTTTAGGTGTTTATCATTAGTGATTGCAAGCAGTTTAGTGTGGTGGACTAGTTCAATTAATGTGCTGTTAAATGACTGAAGGGTAGTCTTGATACTGGTTTAAGTGCAAAGACCATCCTGGGGATTGAATAAACTCCATGTAGGCTTTTTTGAATCTGTATCCATATATTTTTAGGTTTAGAACTAGGTTAGATTCTAGACACAAGATTTTCGCAGATGTGAAGGAATGCTGAGGTACTTTATGAAGTTCAGAGATAAGGATTGCTGAAGAAATTGTAGAAGAGTCATCAGGGTACTGGATCACTGTGGAGTTGGTTAGCACAATGAGCAAATTGTTAAATATATTAAAGAGAAGTAAAAAAAATAAATCCTTGAGGGACACTAATTGGGATAGGGAGGAATGTAGAGAAGTCTTGTAACCATTTTACACTCTGTGTTCTATGGTGAAGGCATGACTTGAACCACAGGATAGCTTTGACTTGTAAACCTATCTTAGAGAGTCTGTGAAGGAGTATAGGGTGTGAAATAGTGTCAGTGGCTTTACAGAGGTTGAACAATACCAAGCAAACTAGGAAAGTGCTGTTCTTAAAGGTATTTATATTGTTATGAAATGGGAACAAATGAGAGGAGACCCATGTAGATGTTGTGAGAGGTTGCAAGCCATGTTGGCATGGTGAGAAAAAATTGTGGCTGAGGAGGAAAGTTAGCAGTTGAAAAAGGAAACATTTCTCTAAGATTTTTGAGAGGGATCCTAGAATGGCTATAGATCTAAAGTTAGAAATGTTAGATGATGAGCCACCTGTGAGTACAGGAAGGAAGAAAGATTTAGGTTCATAGCTGGGTACTAGGCTATCTGCCCAAAAGCATTTATAAGCCTAGCCAGAATGTGTTGGCTTTCGCCACCCCCTTAGATTAGTGCCCTGTGCCTCTGTCCAGCAGAGCCACTGAAGTGATCACCGAGGTAAACTTTTTGTTTCCCATCCACTCATCAAGGTTTCTTTTTAAGAATGTTAGCAAGGAGCTCTGCCTAATGTAGATTGGGATCTTGTTCCAAAGCATGAGAAGTCTCTGGGACAGGAATCTATCCCTCCAGCACATCCTATTTATTGTTGTGGTGAGGTGTACATCCCTAGACCGTGTGGCTCGAGGGGATAAGGTTTTCTTTAGGTGGAGCTTGTCCATAAATTCTGGGTTGGACATGACCTTGTATGTTAGGCAGAGATCACCTCTGAGTAGGTATTATGCAAACGAGTACAACTGTAGTTTCTTCAGTCGAGCTGCATAGGGCATCTGTTTGAGGCCATTGATTGGTGAGGTACTTCTGTGATCTTTACAGCTGTTGTAGGTGTCTTGTAAGGTACATCCCAAATGGGGAATTGTACTCTAAGATGGGTCTGATGAGCAATGAGTAGAGGGGCACAATGATCTGTTTTGATCTGGATGCAAACCCTTTTGTGATTAGGTGGGCCATGTAGAAGGATTTTCTAACCAGTTTGGCAATGTGATTATCAAAGGTGAGATTACTATCTACTTGGGTCCCCAGATCCCTTATTACATCTTCCGTATTTAGGGGACTACCATCTATATGGTAGTTTGTGGGTACTTTGTTTTTTCCAAAGGGGATGACTATGCACTTTTTGGCATTTAGCTTGAGGCCATGATTTTGACACCAGGTATCCGCCTCAGTGAGACCCTTTTGGAGGATGTCTGTGTCAGCCAAAGAGTCAATTATAGCCCCTAGTTTGCAGTCATCTGCGAACTTGGTCAGCCATAGTCCTCCTGTGCTTGCCTGTACCTCTGAGAAGTATACGCTGAACAGGAGGATTCCTAGGACTGAGCCCTGGGGAATGCCACTTGTAACCATTTTAGAGTCGGACCTAGCTCCTGCAACTCTCACCATGTGGGTTCTGTCCATGAGCCAGTTGGCAACCCATCTTGTGACATAGTGGTTTATGTTCAGGCTGGTGAGCTTGTCTATAATACCAGAATGGGGAATGGTGTTGAAGGCCTTAGTGAGGTCTAGGTAGGTTGTGTGTACCACCTTTCCCTCATCTATAGCCTTGGTAACTGTCTCAAAGAAGATAAACCAGGTTTAGGAGGCATGATTTCCCCTTAACAAAGCCAAACTGGGTAGGGTCCAGTGTTTGGAGGTTCCCAATGTCTCTGTTAATGAGTTCCATGATGATGCGCTCCATAGCCTTGCAGCCAAGCTGGTCAGGCTTTTAGAGCAATAGTTCCCAGGATCTGTTGTGGCTCCACCTTTGTGGAGCAGAATAACCATTGATGTGCATCACTCTATGGATATGTAGCCGGTGGAGAGGCTGAGTTTGAAAAGTGTGTTTAGTTGAAGGGTTAGTTCATCTTTGAGCTCATGCAGGACGCAGCCTGGGACACCGTCTGGTCCCACTGATGCTGTGTTTTTGGCTTTGGAGTGGGGTGTTTTAACCTGAGTGTCTGTGATTTCAAGGACTGTTCATTCTTATGGTATGGTTATGGGTCCTTTTGGGGGTGAGAGGGGAGGTGAAGTTTGCACTGAACCTGTCTGCCAGGATGTTGGCGATATCAGTCTGTTCAGTGTATTTTGTGCCATTCTTCACTAACTCTGAGCAGATCTGAGCATTGCCACTTAGATTCTTGACATAGCTAAAGAATTCCTTGTGGTTATCTTTGGAGTCCTTGGCAATTTTTCTTTCAAAGCTCGTCTTGGATGATTTTATGAGGGATCGTAGTTTCTTGCTGATACTGATCAGGGATGTCTTCCCTTCTTGGTATTTTATTCTTTTCTGTACTTGTTTCCTCCTTCTATTGTATAGCTTGTTTATGGCAGGAGTCCACCGGACTGGTTTCCTTTTCCTGGAGGAGTGAGTCTTGGTTTTGCTTGGGATGGCACAATAAATGCATTCTTGCAGCTACCGGTAGAATGCATTAGTAAAGGATTTTGCATCTTGGACAGTGTTATCCTTCAGCATGGGGGCTTTGAAAATGTCCACCTCGGTCTTAATTAACTTGAAGTTTGCTTTTGAAAAGTTTTTCACAGTGGCTTTCTTTCCAGGGGTGGGGGCGGAATATGGATATCCAAAGTGATTTCTTTATGGTCAGATCTAACCAGCGAGGGGTTGACCTCTGGTGTGGAACACCAGTCACCCATGTTGGTGATGACCAGGTCCAATATGTTGTCATCTCTGGTGGGAGTGTTGAACAGTTGAACCAGGGCATTTGAGTTTATAAATTCAAGGGAAAGTTGGGCAAGGTAGTTAGTACTTGAGTAGTTCTCCCAGTTAATATTTGGGTAATTGAAATCACCCAATATTAGGGTGTTTGGTAGGACCTTTATGTTTCCCAGAGTTTCTAACAACGTGGCATGGGGGTCCTGGGACATGATGGATGATCTGTAGCAAGTTACAATTTGAATTGCAGTTTTGCCCATTGTTAGTTGCATGTGGATGATCTCTGAAGCATCATGCTGTGCCACTAACCTGGAGGTGTGGGTATCCTTGATGAATATGCATATGCCTCCTCCTTTTGTATTTTGGTTTGGGTTCTGTGGCTGAAAAGTATGGCATGAGTTGAAGCCTGGTAGTGCTGGGGTGCTCTCTGGATCCTTAAACCAGGTTTCTGTTACTGCACATATATCAGTTTTCTCCATACTGAGGAGTGCCTCGAGTGCGTGCATTTTGAGGTTTAGACTTCTGGCATTGAGTAGCATTACCCTCAGCTTTTTGTTACTTCTGCTATTTATGGCAGTGGGTATGTCTTTTGAGCCTTGCTTATAAAAGGCATTATGGGGTGGCAAGAGCCTTGGCCAGTAATTGAAAGCCTAAGGGTGACAGGAGCAAGCCGTCTGTAGCGAAGCAGCGAGGCTTGTCGAGCATGTCATCCCAGGCGGACAGACACTGGATCCCCTTTGAATGACACCAGAAACTTAGCCAATGGTTGAAATCGAGAATTTTTTCTTTATACTGTGGTATCATTCTTGGTGAGGGCAGGATGCTACTCAGGGCCAGGGTCATACCGGCCTAGGCTACGTGATCAGAGAGCTCTTCCATGCCTCTTTTCATGTAGTCCAGGGAGGTATGGCTCAGGTCATTCACACCAACACGGACAATGAAAGAGTCATGTTTGTACTTGTTCTGGAGTGACCAGAGTGCTTGTGTTATGTGTTGGATCCTGGCACCCGACAGGCAGCTAACAATAACTTTCTCCTTATTCAGTCTAGTGAGTGGGACATCAGTGTGCCTGACTATAGAGTCACCTATTACTAGTATGTTGGGTTTGTTATTTTCTCTTAAGGGCTGTGATTGCATGGCACACTGGTTTTGTGAAGTATGTGTTTCATGGTTTGTGTTTGGGGGGGGTGGAGGTTGCTTGGATGTTTGCTTTGGAGGTCTCTGTTCGTTTTGAAGATTTTTATTTAGAGTCTCCGAGTATGTTTTCATGTATTTATGTGTGTTTCTTGCCAGTGCTGGTTTAATGGATCTATGTAAGACTGGTGGTGTGATGCAAGTATTTGCCTCCTCTTGACTGTCTGATCCAGTCTTGGGTTGAGAGAGCTTACCCACTAGTTTGGCTGTATAACTGCATCTCTCGCATGTATTAGTGTTTGGTGGTAGGAGGAGGGGGTTATCTGTGTACATGAGGCAGTTGTAACATTGCCTCAAAATGCCCAGATTCACCAGTTGGACTGGAGAGTACACCTGAAACTGCCCTTTGGACATGCCTGGATAGGTACATTGAACTGTTTTACTGGATGGCTGGTAAGTTCGAATCGAAAGCCTTGTCCTTCTGTACAGTACGGGAGGGTATAGTGCTAGGGTTTATAAGTGCTTGCTATAAGTTTTCAGCAAGTGCCAGGCTGAGAAATGAATGGCTTGAGTGCTTAAGTTGAAAGTTTGTCTTTTTCCAAGGGAAAAATTGAAGAGGAGACTTTGTGTAGCCGGGAATAGTTTTACCCTAGCTAACTAGCACTGCCCGATTCGCAAAACCGGGCAAATACGGAAATTATAGCAGGGAAATGAAAGAGATAGAAATTAGTGCAAAATGGCCAATAAACTACTAATGTCTGGGCTGAAACCACTCCTCCAGGGACAGAAAGGCTGCTCAAAGCTCCCCTCTCTCACAGGTGAACTGAGAAACTTCCTTCTATCCAAGTAAGGTATGGGCAAACACAGAGATTTGTAACACAACCCTGAATTCAGCACTAACCTGAAAACTGGACTATACTAGCTTAGAAAGGTGGGAGACAAGTATGTAAATATATATATATATATATATATATATATATATATATATATATATATATATATATATATATATATATATATATATATTTTTTTTTTTTTTTCAGAAAATAAAGCAGATACACTAATAAAAACAGTTTAAAAGCACAGAAAAGGATGCTTATTGTTTTAAATCACAGATCAGAGTTGTAGTCAATGCCCCCAGTAATAAAGTAGGAAGAAACACAAATACCATTTATACCAAATGGAGGGGAAGTATGACTTCTGGAATGGTCTTCGAATTAAGATAGAAACACTGCTGGCCAAACTTTCAGTTGCTAGTTTTTGATATTCTGTGGAGAGGTTATCTGGAGCTGCAGTGTGCCTTTTAGTTTCCTGAATAATGTTTGATGGTTTTGGTGGGACTGACTTGAAATAACTCTTGTTACTCTTTCAAAGAAGTTAACCAGATTCATTAGCCAGGATCTACCCTTAACAAAGCCAAACTGCTTTAGCTCTAGCCTGATGAGATTTTTAATGTCATAATTAATCAAGTCATTTATTATATGTTCCATGGCTTTGCATATGAGACATCAGACAGATGGGCCTGTAATTCATGGTGACAGTTGTAGGGCCTCCCTTGTGGAGTGGCATCATCATTGCTGTGTGCCAAGCTTCAGGGGTTAAATAGTTTCAGGAAAGGGGTCCACCAAGGCTTGCTTGGTACTGTTTATTAAACAGCTAGATATTGTATTAGGAATCATGGAAGAAGTGTGTTCAGTCTTTGAAAGCACCTTTAGAACTTGGTGATGATGGGGACTTTGAGGGCTTCTGGGATATGTAGGCTTTGAATAGTCATTTCTGTGGCAATGTTGGCACTGAATTTATTAATAACTAGTATGTTGACAATGTCTACCTACTCAGAATAGGTGGTGCTCTCTTGAATAAGTTCTGAGAAATGTGGGGGGCTGTTTCTTAGTTTCCAAAGATTTGTAGCTTTCCTTAAAGTTAGATCAATCCAGCTTAGCTTTACATCCAAGTCCAAGGAGGTCATTTTTACACTGTACTCAACTCTCATCAAACCATTTGAGTACAATTCATCCCTCAGCATGTACCTGCCCAGGCACTTGAAACAGTGTGAAAGACCACAGGGGTTCATCACTAAAAGAATACAGAGACCATCTCAAAGCCCTGTCTCTGTAATAGGTGTCCAACAGGCTGCTGTGCGGTGATCTGTACCTAACATACAAGGCATCTTTTGATCCATTATTGATGGATTTGTTGTACATCTGCAAAAGAAATAACATCAGAAACACCCATTTATTGGACCTAACCCTCATCTGTGACATTAACAGGACATGTCAGGGGACAGGTATGTGTTTGAAAGATTACCCCTTCTCTGGAACATACTTCCCAACCATGTGAAGCAAAGCTTACCCCTAACCATATTCAAATGTAACTTGGAGCAGTGGATGGGAAAATCATACATTTATTCCTGGTTTGGCACTTATGTACCTAATGGACAGGGGCAGCCTGTGAATGCTTGATGTGCACAAGCCTATAGCATCACCTTAACATCCCTTGTGATATTGACATGTACTGCAATATTTTGGTAAATTTGGGGTAACATGTCTCTTGTCTGATGGACTACTAACCATCTATGTCAGTTCATGGGCTGCCTTAGTAATCCTAATAGTTCTTTTTAAGTTTGTTGTCACTTCTAATATTATCTTTGTTTTGGGGAACCTTAACTTCATTATAGTCTTTAAGGAGTTTTGCTTATTTTATTGTAGAGTGTACATTAGTACCTCACCAGGGTGGTTTGTGTTTAAGCTTCCCATTATATTTAGATCTACTAAGAGCTATCAGTTCCACACATTCATCTATATGGGAATATAACTATTTTGTGTAGCTTCCTGTTGGGTCAATGTCTGGGGTTATGCGGGAATAAGTGAATTTTAAACCTTTATCATAGATCATAATGAGATTTATATGTTTGAAATCCTTGGGTTCTCTGATATTGGTGTCATCAGGTGTACAGGTTCTATTAATAAAGCTCATGATCCACCTTGAAGTTGGTACCAGGGGATTAGTACATGAAAAAGCTATATTTGTAATGACCAGGTCCAAAATGTTTTGCCCTACACTAGATTTTAATAAACATAGTTCCATTAAGGAAAACTAATGAAAAATCTATATATGTTTTAGCATCAGAGAGCACACTTTCCATGATGAGAACATAAGTATTGCAAAAAGGAACATTAGAAATCAAATTAGAACATAATCTTTGACTATCTTTTTCCAAGGAGCCTTTGTTTATGAAATTTAAGAACCTTAGAGGATATGTTACATTTGAGGTATATGTACTGTATAGTTTATTTTCATGTTTACTTAGTTTTCCAGAAATAAAGGAGTTTTTATTTATTGGGGGTCTATATCACATTGTCAAACTCTTAATTTATTGAATACCGAATTCATCAAAAGATAGTGAGATCTTGGAGTTGGTATATTTAATTTGCCATGTGTGTGTGTGTGTGAAAAAAAAAGTTTACCTTTCACAGTGTTGGCCAAGTAAAATCTTTTGATGAATTCCACTTCTATAATTAGGTAGTTTATTGAATAAGTAGCTTGACAATTAGGGTTTGACAATTAGGTTCAACAATATGCTATAGACCTGTTATAGGGAGTTCATCAATTGCATCTAGGAACTTTATATGAATTTAAGGGGACACAGATGGTGTCCTGTAAGAAGCTATAAAATGAAAGCTGATTTTGCTTAGTGTTATTTGGACTGAATAAGTTCTATTTGTGGTTCCACGAGGATCTGTAAAATATGGAGATGCCACCACCATTGTCATCAGCTCTGAAAGCATGAAGGAGCAAAAAACAGGTATGCTTGGAAGGCCTTCAGAACATTTGACTCGAGTTTCAGTAATTACATAGACATGGATGCACTCCAAATGCAGGAGGGCCCCAAAGTTGTACATTTTGTTTTTGAGACATCTGGCATTAAGCAGAGCTACCTACTTTAATGTAATCCTGTTTGGATTTGATTTGTTAGTTCCATTGAGATGTTCATCAGCTGGAGTCAGTCTAAAATGGCAATGTGGGACAGCAGATGCTTTAACTAAGTATGTGTAAAAGCCTTGGAATAAGTGGAGCAGACCATCTTTGGCAAAGCAAGTACAAGTGTCAAGAATCTCATCTCAAGCTGGCACATACTGAATCCCCCCAGAATGACACCAACTATCTAGACAGTTGTTAAACCAATTATATTTTCTTTGTACATAGGCATCATTCTTGGATAAGGAAGGATTCTGCTTATAACCAGAGAATTACCTGCATGTGTGACATGCATGGAGTGTTCCAACATATCTGTCTACATATCTGTCAGTTTTCTGATTTCTGCATGCCATATCATTCATGCACACATGGACCACCTCCATATCGTAGCCATATTTCTTAGGTGAAATGGATTCAGTGGTCCTTGAGATTTAAGATATCCTGGCACCTGAAAGAAAACTCTCTGTCACCCTGTCTTTGTCAGGTCTAGTGAGGGGAACATCAATATATGACTACAAAGTCACCAGTCTCTGAAATGTTTTTACTTGTAGAGTGATTCTGTGTACTGACTCTGACTCTGGGATGATTACAATCCTGCTTACTCTGTGTTGGAAATATGTCCTCCAGTGATATAGTGATAGATTTTTGCTCAGACCTAGTCTTCATGGCTGTAGGAAGGTTTGGTGTGGACTTTATTACTTCAGAATAAGGCACTTTAGTATGGGTCAGTGTAGAGAGTTGTAAAACTGTGTGTTGCTCATAGTCTGTGTCACTTTTGTGAGAGTGAGGCCACATTGTTAGTTAAGTGCATGTACTTCTCACAAACAGAATTCATTGTACTAAGTAAAAGTTCACAATCTGTGAGCATACCTCTCGACCTCTTAGCACAAGAAATCTGAGTAAAGACTAAAATAATGAGGGGAGTCAAAGACCTAAAATAGGGGTATATTTTAAATATTGGTATTATAAACTTTGAAAGTTGCTAGAATAACAGGATTTGTGTTAGCATGCATTTTATGAAGTATATGAAGTCTGAAACCTGAAATGTATGTCATTATTAGTGACTCCAATCCTCAGTGATTTGCCAGAAAACTACAACTTTTATGAGGAACACATTAAAAATATTAGGCAAGAATCTGGATATTTAGCAAAAATGTGGATAGTGGAGAGGTATGTCTGTGAGCTTTATAAGAGTGACATCATAAGGAAGACAAACAGTTGGTCCCTCCACTGTAGTCCAAGGATTTGAAAAATTAGTTTATATACTTGAAATACTGAATTTAGTTAAATGCAACAGATATTGGACTTTACTGGGTGAAAATAACTAGTTGTGCTAAGAAACTCTTGAATATGCACTATGCAGAACAGCTACTAAGTATGGGTAATGTAGAACACCTACACACTAATTCTGCTAAAAAGATCAGCTACAGGCTGCTATGCAGACCGGCTGTACACAGTGCAGGTCATTGCACAACTGCAGGCAACTGTCAGTGCTACACATATTACAAATCACAGTAATCAGTAGTGATTTGGGCAGAGTAGGTGCTACAGGGAGAATATGACTAACGATACCTTCCTTTATGCAGTTTATCATTAATGCTGCTGTATGATCACCACACAAATGCAGGCAATTTATAACAACACAGAAAAGGTGAACAATCTTAAAAAATTCAAATGAGTACACCGATCAGTAGCAAATCAGCACTCTTTGAGGTTTTACAGCAATCAGAAGCCTGGAAATGGCTTTCTAGGTTTCTTTCAACACTCAAACCAATAGCAAAGTTTAGCTACACTACTAACAGTCTCCAAAAACAAACACAACTATTACTGCAAGCTTATTAAGAACAAAAACTGTACATCTTCCAGGCCTTGTGGGGGTGGAATTTTAGAAACTCTGGTGGAAAATTGTCACAATTGTTTGCTTTTCTGCTTAGCATGTAGCATCAGCTCATAGCAAACTATCCACATACTTATCCTACAGGAAACGACTGCAAGCTTTTGTCACTAAATGACATGGCTAAGACAATACAATGCAAGTTACTATCGTGGTGATCAAGTTAGCCTGAGTATTCTGTAGTCTCATCCAGGAAATAAAGGAGATGTGATACTTCCCAGTAATGAAAAGTACATAATCCTATAAAAAGTGCAAAATTCTAAACAAATTAACTGATATCATTTACAGCATATTTAGTCTGCAATTTAGGACAGGTCAGACATCATTATGATAGGTGGAAACATTAAAAAAAATCAGTTCCAGCTCACCTGATTTATTTTGTTCAGCCCTGCAGTTACCTTACAGGAAACATAGTGAAAGTTCCAAAGCATGAAGAACAGAAGTCTAATGTGACATTTTTGTTTTGTTCAGCTGAAATATTTTCAGAAGGGTGTAGGAAAGTCAATCAAACCAGAAGCAGATGTGAATCAGCAAATGAAAGTGACAAAAACAAAAGAAAGAATATAAAGACCAGGGCCAGAAGAAAACATAAAATAATAGAAAACTCATGCTGATTGTTTGATACATGAATAGTTAGGGAGAGGTGAATATAAACCAAAAATTAAAATATAATGATAGCAGCTTAAACAGCAGGGTATGTACAATTTGGTGTACAAAGTGTATAGAAAAGGGAAAAACAGATAAGTGAAAGTTATGTAATACAGAACTAGAAACAGTTGCACATCTCATTGTCAGTTGCAATATCTTCATAACTGATGGTCGGTATAGTGAAAACCATAATAATGTGGAAAAGCAGGAAGCAATGGAGATTGTATAACCACCACAATATTTAAGGAGCTGAGAAGCATTGGAAAGACAAACCAGCATTACTAACTGCTATGAAGTTCTGATGAGATAGGATCATACAATAAGAAAAAGTAACAAACTAGAAGAAGAAAAAAACAGATATAATAGTCCAAGAATAAAAGGACAAAAAAAGCATTAATCTTTGAAATAGCTTCACCCAGAATGTTAGAGTCTGTATATGCTGAGAGTCACAGAGTCATAAAATACCAGGGTTTGCAAGCAGAAAATTGAGCAATAAGAAATAAAGAGCCCCAGAGAGTTCCAGCAATAATAGAAAAAACAGGACGGATATGAACTCATTTTCAAGTGTACTTAGCTCTGCTGCTAATACACATAACCTCATATGACTTGCAGGAGGCAATTCTGGGTACACTGCAGGTGCTGCAAAGAGCACTCTTGGAAAACATCAAAGACTGAAGCCAAGCTAATTTATTGAAGTCTAATCATATCCTGACTCAGAAATGTGGTCTATTGTTGTCATAGTATTAGAAACCCAAAACATTTTGAAAAATTAAGAGAGAGAAAGAGAGAGAGAGAGAGAGAGAAAACAGGAGGCTGTCTGCTTAATGATAGCATGCTAAGAAAGCACTGTATACATAATATATAATTATCAATGGATCTCCAATCATAACTAAGTTGTCACATGTTCTCAAACTAGATTCAAGAAATTCACTTCAAATGTAATGCTCAAGAGGTAACTTTCTTGACTCCATTTTGAGAATGCACAAAAAGAAGTTATCATTGGAGGGTCATCATTACATGTGATACATGTGAAGGTTTGTTGCCCTTATGTATTACCAGTTTAAAAATAAACACTGGCAGTGCAAAATGTGTTGAAAGTTGTTAAACCCAATTGATGGCTCTCAACCTGTAACTTTAAAAGGGTATAAACAAAGAAAATATATAGTATCGACAGGATAATAGGATCTGTCATAACGTGTTTTCTAAAGAGTAAGAAACAAGCTATTAGAAGTGATAGATCAAGAATTTGCCACAAATCACAGATGCCTGTAAAAATCTGGGACAGCTGAAAAGTATCTCACTGCTGGCTGATATATGTGTGTGACGGCTCAAGATGAGTAACAGCTTTCAATACTTTTAGGTAGTTTGCATCATTGATAACTAGAAGTACAGGGCCACAAGGGATATCACAATTCAAGTTTCATTAATTACAACAAGATTCATATATAAGGACCTCTCTATAACAAGTATGTTTTACTTACATTCTTCTCTATGATCCTCTCTTAATCTTCTGAAGATAATCAACATGTTTTATGTGTTCCTTAATTACTGAAATCTAGATTGTATGTATGCATGTCCATAATAAAAGGAGGTCAGTTACTGGTATGAAAATAAAACAGCACCTAAGCAGAAGTGTCATCCCATTAATACTTAGGACTCTCCTAGTATTTTCAGATCTGTCACCATGGAAGACCCAGTGCCATTCCACAGTTAATGTTGATAACAGTAAAGACAACAGATAATTTCAAACATTTTGTAAATAATATGCAGGTGAGAAAAGAGCCCCACTTGCAGTTCCTCTGGCTTCCCACTACAAATTTGCTTTCATGTCAGACATTCACAAACTTTGATAAAAGGGGCTACATTTCCACAAGAATATATTTTTTTCTGCAAAACTTATATTTCATTAGCTCTGGCTCATGACATATGACAAACTATCAATTAAAGAAGACTGTTCAATTGTTTCAGCTTTCTGTATGTGTGGCTACAAAAATTAATTAAACAATTAATTAAACAATCAAAGATATTTTACCAGAAATTATTTAGGTGGGTACTTCCCTTTGAGGTTTGAGTAAGTCAGAAGCACATAATGTTTATTTATCTGCTTTCAGAATTAAAGACAAAAACATAAAGTTGTCTACATGGATACTTGACACCTGTGTGAGTATAAAGGTCTGCTTCAGCTAAATCTGCATCATATACTAAATATCATCATTATTTAGACCACTCCACTCCAGGTCAGTCTTAAAAGTATGAGTCAGCACCATGCTAATAACTGATTTACAGCATATGGGGTACCTTCTCTGTGGAGTCTGCATGTCCTCCCTGGATTTGTGTGGGTTTCCTTCGGATACTCCAGTTTCCTCCCATGTTCCAAAGACATGCATCTGGAGCATTTCTCCCCGGGCCTCCTCTGAAAATTGGCTTTATCCCAAGTCAGACTTTCCTGGTAAACAAATGTTAAATAAACAAACAAACAAACAAATAAATAAATAAATATCCCCAGAATCAGGAAAATAGTCAAAAATAATCAGGGAAATGTTAAATTTTAATATTAATAACTATAAAGGATCACATAAAATGAGGAACTGAATTGCCATGCATTTTCTGAGTTAAAAGAAGTCTGTACCTTAAAGGGTTGCCATTATTTGCTGACTAGAGCCAATCACCATTTTGTAAACAATCATCCCATTTAAGAGGAACAGAGCAAAATTCTGAGCCAAACTCATGGATGGCCATTAATGTCAGGGGCACCTAATAGGCATGTTAAGAGTTTGAGGGCAATTCCCACTTGTTACCTTGTAATATTGGCATAGGACATGAACTCCATCTAAACAGTCTTTAATAAAGTCCCTGATCTTCATTAAACAGACATTTGCTGCCTCTAATTACCACTAAGTCTACAAAAATCAGTGCTTCTTACTATCTCATGTAGAAAGTCCAATTATACGAAATCTAAAAATATATATTATATGACAGCTAATAAATATGGGGTCTATATTAAATTATTGAAAGTCAACAATGTCAGATATGACATCCACATATATTTTGTTTGCATGTTAAAATAAAATAAGTGACTTTTATACTGCCCTTGAGATTAAACTGCCTTTCATGAAAACACAGTGATCCTGTTTTGCTACCCCCTTCCCTGAATAATGTTCACTAATTAAGCTACTAAGAACATCACCATGTATAATCTGCATGTTTATGTCAGGGATCTGGTTTTAATGGCACTTACTGTGTTTGCCAATTGTTTCCTGAAATAATTTCTTCAAACCACCATGGCTGTAGGAACATCACTGATTTGAGTACAACACTTGCAGATATGTAAAGCAGTGAAGAGGCAAAACAGGCTGGTTCCCCCCAGCATTGTGGAGATGGTAAGTGTGGTCCATGGATTATGGGAATGTTTGCACCAAGTATACAATGTATAGATTATACAGCCAAAGACTACACAATGCTGCTAAAGTTGCTGTTATCAAAGTTTCATCTGTGGGTGTTGCCCTGAGACGCACTGCAATCGCCATGAGGTCTGAATTTACAGATCATACATTCCATTGCAGTGGAGAGTCTGAATTCAGAATGGTTTGTCAAAAACATCCCTCATCAGCCTGCTTTGACTGTTATTGAGTTTGCATCATTGTTTTCTGTTTTCACACAGTCTGTCGCTCATGGTCATGAGCAGTAGCTGTTCACTGGATCCATGCCTAAGATGCCACAAAAGACTGAATACACACATATTCCCTTAATTCTACCCTTCCCTGTTAGTTGTGGGCACATATTCTACCACACTCAGACGATGGTGATGACTGGCTTGTGATCAGCACACACTCTGCCTCTCCTTGGTCCTGTAGTCCAGTCCCTATCCTGCCATGGATTACTTAAGGCCAGAAAATGGCAAGCAAAAACACTGGAGAATTTCCGCCAACCAAAACCAATAATTCAAAATCCAAGTGAAAAAAACGGAGATCACAACCAGAGATAATGAAATACTATCAAAAATTCACTTTATTAATGCTACCAATGCCACACGTTTTTGTCTATAGGACATAGACTTCATCAGAAATAAATACAATAAAAAGGCATTTCCTATTCCTTATATACTTATAGACTGAAAAATGTTGTTTGTGATACATTTTTCAGCCTATAAGTATATAAATGCAGCTTGGCAAACATGCCAAAATTGTTGCAGAAAAATTACTGCAAAAGCCAAACTGTTTAAAATGTATGTTCTGCACAGTTCTAAATGGACTGCTTAAGTAGCAGTGCTGTATGTGGGCTTGAACCATTCTACCTAGCTTAAAGATACCAAAACACTTTGCAGTGCAGGGAGTGGAAAAGATGTTAGAAAAAAATTAGCATTCACTTCTGTTGATTGGGCTCTACTTATTTTCTTATACACAACATCCCAGTCTGGACAAGGTTCAAAACTAAAAAGTGATGTGTGCTTTCTTTTACCTGTCCTTTTCTATTTGTCATTGAAATGTTAGATCAAAGATTAAAGTGATTTAATAAAGGAGTGGTGAAATAAGGGACGGATATCCAGTGTGAGATCCTTTAGAGCATTTAAAGTGAATGCTGCCACATGTTTTGGGACGTAATCTGGATTACTGTTTCATCCCCAAAAATCCCTAGTAATTAAGCAGAATGGAAGAGTTTGGAATTATCTAGGGCCTCTTTGCTTAAAAGTATGTGACACGACTTGCTGAAATATGAACTAATGGAAGGGGATTGGTTATTTTATAAAGGTTTAATTGATTAAATTTGTGAAGGTTGTTCCACTGTGGTTGGAAGGGGAGTAAATAAGATAAAGGTCAAGGGAAATATGAAATGAAACATCAAATAAAAAAGGCAATGAAAATTTCAAAAGTCCTTAGGCAATGGGAGAACAGCCAGAAGGAAAGGATATTATATGGAGACTATGTAAATGTCTGGGAAAAACTGCAACAGAGACAGTGCTATTGAAGTTGAAAAAGGAATATATAACAGAACCCAAGGAATGGGAGGAAGGCTGTCTTTGGGAAAAGGTATTAGACATCATGAAATTATTAAACAAGATGGGTCTAAAAGATGTATATGTCAGAATAGTTCACAGGTGCCATATAACTCAAGTAAAGCTTCAGAAAGAAGGTCAAGCTCAGATATCATTATATTGATATTGTGATATGGTAAATGCAGACCAGTTACAAACCTGGTGGCCATGTAAAGAAATTAAGCCACTGTGGGAAATGTCTGTGAAACACTGAAGAAAGGTATTCAAGAAGGAGACTTTAGAATGATATCAGTTTTTATGTTTTGTGTTGAGGCCATTAGTAAGAAATATGTATAACATTAAAGTGTATAATTAGCAATAAGAGTCGGGGGTCAGTTAGGAATAAAATAGTGAGATCATGGAAAGAAAAGACTGTAGCAGAATATATGAGGTGAAAGTATGGATGAGCAAGGTAGGGATGGAAGGCAGATACAATGACGATGCAACAACAGGTAGAAGATAAAGAAAAGCAAAATAAAAATAAGGAACAGGGGAAGTGGAAAATGATGAGGGGAAAATAGAAGTGATCATAAACTAATTCCACTTTTGAAAGAAAAGGGTATGGATTACAGGAAATAGATGTAACTATAAGGAAGTTAGTAATGGGTATAGGAAATCTGACAGGCCATTAGAAGTGCTACACTAGGGAGAAACTAAAAAGTGATGTGTGCATAAATATAGTTGCAAGTATAAAAAATTTCTGGAAGAGCCTCATGTTGATCATTAACGAAGGCAGGAATGGTTAAGGAGAGGTGAATTTACATCAAGAAATGAAAGGTTAATATTGGCAGCCCAAGATAGTGAGCTGCGTACATACTGGTTTACTAAGTTCATTGACCATGTGGGAGAAACAGACATATGTATGTTTTGTGGAACCGAGTTGGAAAGTTACACACCTTATTGTTGGTTGTGATGCTCTAATGGCAGAGGGACTGTATACTGAAAGGAATAATAATGTGGTGAGATTGTTACACTGGAGATTGTGCAAACATTATAGTATTGAAGTGGCTGAAAAACATTGGAAACATGAGCCAGAGAGTCATAGAAAATGCTGAAGTTTACATCACATGGGATCACCCAAAACCAACAGTCCAAAAGATAGATGCTAGAAAACTGGACATAGTGATCCAAGAAAAGAAGACAAAAGTAGCATTGATCATTGAAATTGCCACACCTAGTGACTATAGTGTCTTGCATACAGAGAGACACAAAGTCATAAAGTACCTTGATCTGCAGGCAGAAACGAGAGCCATGTGGAAGAAAGATACCCAGACAGTTCCAATAGTAGTAGGAGCAACTGGTCTTATAAAAAAGAATTTGCAATCATATTTCGATATGTTACCAATTCATGTAAAACCGTATGAATTGCAGAAGGAGTCATTGCTGGGCACATTGCGGGTACTGCGAAGAGCACTTTTGGCTAACATCAAAGAGTGAAATAATACTAATTTCATGAACTTTAATCATACTCTGACTTAGGAATGGGGTCCATTCCCGTCATGGTATTAGAAACCCAAAAGACTTGGAGAAATCAAAAAAGGGAGAAACCAGTATAAACATTAATTTGAAGCTAGAACAGGAAACTGTGGACACTTTGATGCAGTCAATGTTGAGGAGTGATAGGCCAGTGAGTTCCCATATGACAGAACAACAGATGGCACAGGATGAAATTGAAGAGAATGTGCCACAGGAAGATGCTATAGAACTATCTATAGAATGCCCACAGGAAATGGAAAACAAGGAGTGTACCCTCAGTATGGAAGAAAAGGAGTACAGAACAGAAGTAAACAGAATATATTACTGTGCTGCTTAATTAATAAATTATAAAGTTCTACCACAGGAACATAGGGTAGCGAGGGAAAAGAGGGGGCAACAGCGAATACCATCATGGAAATATCGAATAGAGAAAACTATAAAGCAGCTAAGATAAGAAGTATCGTTGTTAGAAGATTATAGAAGAGGGAACAGATCAATGAAAATATTAAGAAAGATAGATGTGATAAAACCAATGTGTGGTATTAGAACAGATCAGGATCTATTATGCACTATTGGAGATAACAAACTAAAAATTACAAAACAGGCAGAAAGACTTGGAAGATATAAAGATAAATATAAGGGAAAAACACAAAATAAACAAATTATTGATGATACAAAAATGTTTTATAGAGAACTGGGAAATAAGGTAAAAGGAATAGATAGACTGCCAAAAAAGGGGAAGTAGATACATTTTGGAGAAGTAACTATGAAGATCCTGTGGAACATAACAAAGATGCTAAATGGATAGAAGAAGTAAAAGAGAGAATAAGAAGTTTAAAGGTATAGGATATGAAATGGGATGAAATAACAACTAGAGAGATTGAAATAAAGTTGAGAAAACCCTCTAACTGGAAAATCCCAGGCCCAGATGCAGTACCTAACTTTTGGCTTAAAGTATTAACTTCTTTGCACGATGATTTAGCCATGAGTAAGAACTATTTATATATGCACACTGAACACACACCGCTCTGGATAACAACAGGAAAAACAATGCTCTTACTTAAGAGTGAACCTGCAAGCTATCCTAAACATTATAGACAATAACTTGTCTTCCGACAACATACAAACTATACATGGGAACTGACACTGACAGAGTTTATAGTTATTTAGAAGAAAACTCAATTATGGCAGTAGAACAAAAGGGCAATAAAAGAAAGTCGTATGGAGCAAAGGGCCATTTGTTGTTAAACAAAGTTATACTGGATAATTGTAAGAAGGGGAAGAACCTAAGTATGGCATGGATTGACTACAAAAAAGCATTTGATAGTATCCCACATTCATGGATAAAAGAGAGCTTAAAAATGTAAAAGATACACCCTACACTGATTGACCATATTACAGTGACCATAAAACAGTGGCAGACCACTTTGCAATTAAGCCATGATAAAGGACAGATTATTATCCCAGGGATAAAAATTCAAAGGGGGATATTCCAGGGCAACTCTCTGTCACCTTTGTTATTCTGCCTTGCCATTAACCCATTATGCTGCTTACTTAACAGCCTAGGCCATGGCTACAATTTGACTTTTAAAAAACAACAAAGTCTAATGACTTCTCATCTTCTCTTTGTTGATGATTTAAAATTGTATAGCTCATCAGATAAGGAACTGAAAGCACAGCTGCAGGTTGTCAAACCTTTTTCAGATGATATCAAAATGTCATTTGGTCTTGATAAATGTGCAAAAGCAACCTTTAAAAAAGGAAAATTGCAGCACCAGGAAAACATCAGTTTGGGACAAGAATGTGATATAAAAGAACTTGAGCAAGAGGTGGTGTATAAATACTTGGGAATTGATGAAGGATCAGCAATAAAACATGAACAAATGCAAATAAGGCTTAGTAAGGAGTACTTTAGAAGACTTAAATTAATCCTGAAAACAGCATTGACACCTAGGAACAAGATCCAAGTTATAAATCAATTTGCTCTTCCTGTCCTAACTTATAGTTTTGAAGTGACTGACTGGCCCCAAAAAGTGTTGGATAGATTGGATATCAAAACAAGAAGGATGCTTCATGCTCACCAAATGATTTACAAAAATCAGTGTATACCAAGATTACATATTCCCCGTTCTGAAGAAGGGATGGGCCTCCTTGAAATTGATTACATGTATAGATCTGCAATTGTGGGACTCTACACATATCTATTGACCTCACAAGATCCAAATGTGGTGAAAGTTTTGAGACATGAGGAGAATAAATCTAAGATTACATCTCTGCTTAATTTAGCAGAAGCATATTAACATCAAGCAAGAATGGAAATCAAACCAGAAGTGGATAAAAACCAGGCAACAACTGAATGTGCTAAAAAAGAAAAGAAAGAATATAAGGTGAAGGACCAGATGAGAAGGCAAGAAATGTGGAAAAAACATAAATATAGTTGCAAGTATAAAAACCTTCTGGAAGAGCCTCATGTTGATCAAGAACAAAGGCAGGAATGGTTAAGGAGAGGTGGATTTACATCAAGAAATGAAAAGTTAATATTGGTAGCCCAAGAAAGTGGGCTGCATATCGCTGATTTACTAAGTCCATTGAACATGTGGGAGAAACAGACATATGTAGGTTTTGTGGTTCTGAGTTGGAAACAGTTACACACCTTATTGCTGGTTGTGATGCACTAATGGCAGAGGGACTATATACTGAAAGGCATAATAATGTGGCAAGACTGATACACTGGAGATTGTGCAAATGTTATGGTATCGAAGTGGCTGAAAAAGATTGGAAACATGAGCCACAGAGAATCATAGAAAATGATGAAGTTTACATTACATGGGATCACCCAATACCAACAGTCCAAAAAATGAATGCTAGGAAACCAGACATAGTGATCCAAGAAAAGAAGACAAAAGCAGCATTGATCATTGAAATTGCCACACCTAGTGACTATAGTGTCTTGTGTACAGAGAGACACAAAGTCATAAAATACCTTGATCTGCAGGCAGAAACGAGAGCCATGTGGAAGAAAGATACCCAGACAGTTCCAATAGTAGTAGGAGCAACTGGTCTTATAAAAAAGAATTTACAATCATATTTAGATATGTTACCAATTCATGTAACACCATATGAATTGCAGAAGGAGTCATTGCTGGGCACATTGCGGGTACTGCAAAGAGCACTTTTGGCTAACATCAAAGCGTGAAATAATACTAATTTCATGAACTTTAATCGTACTCTGACTTAGGAATGGGGTCCATTCCCGTCATGGTATTAGAAACCCAAAAGACTTGGAGAAATCAAAAAAGGGAGATGAGGAGCTTGTGAAGGTTATGAAGATTGTGATATAAGGTAAACAATGCGGATGATTATTTTATGGAACGATCAAACAAAAATGGTGTTGTTGGATTAATATGGTTTATATCTTATCCAAAGTTATCTGAGCAGTGCCTGTAGAAAGTGTCATGAAATAACGTGAAATTATTTCTATGTTTTGAAAACATGAAAAATGTTTTAATTGCAACAGAAGTAAATAGAATATATTACTGAGCAGCTAAATTAATAACAGATAAAGTCTCATCACAAAATCACAGGGCAGTAAGGGAAAGGAAGGGGAGATATCAAATAGAAAACTCTATGAAGCAATTAAGACAAGATGTGTCACAGTTAGAAGAGTATAGAAGAGGGAACAGATCAACAAAAATACTCACAAAGATAGAAGTGATAAAAGCAATGTGCAGTATCAGAACAGATCAGAATCCATCATGCACTATCATAAATAATAAACCAAACATGTCAGCACAGGCAGGAAAGCTTAGAAGATATGCAGATAAATATAAACAAAAAGTACAAAATAAACAATTTATTGATGACTCAAAAAGTTAACAGAATTAGGAAACAAGGCAAAATGAATTGAAAAACCACCAAAATAAAAAAAATAACAGATACATTTTGGAGAAATATCTATGAAGATCCTGTGGAACATAACAGAGATGCTATATGGATAGAAGAAGTAAAAAAAAGAATAAGAAATTCATATGTAGAGGATATGAAACGGGATGAAGTAATGGCCAGAGGAATTGAAACAAAGTTAAGTGGAAAACCCAAGGCCAAGATGCAGTACCTAACTTCTGCCTAAAAGTATTAACATCTTTACATGAAGATTTAGCCATAAGCAAGCACAATGTATATGCGCACCCAGAACAGACACCATCCTGTTTAACAACAGGAAAAACAATACTCCTACTAAAGAGTGAACCTGCAAGCTGTCCTAAAAAGTATATACCAATAGCTTGCCTTCCAACCATCTATAAATTATAAATTGGAATTTATACCGACAGAGTTTATAATCATTTAGAAGATTTAGACTCATGGCAATAGAACAAAAGGGAAACAAAAGAAAGTGATGGGGAACAAAGGATCATTTGTTGTTAAATAAAGGCATAATGGGGAATTGTAAGTATATAAGCATAATGTTGATAGACTACAAAAAAGCATTTGACAGTATCGCACGCTCATGGATAAAAGAGTGCTTAAAACTGTATAAGATACTCCCCACACTGATCAATTACATTACAGTGACCATGAAACAGTGGCAAACCAATCTGCAGTTAAGCCATGATAAAGGACAAATTATTATTCCAGGGATAAGAATTTAAAGGGGGATATTCCAGGGTGACACTCTGTCACCACTGCTCTTTTATCTTGCCCTTAACCCATTAAGCTGTCTACTTAACAGATTACTTCATGGCTACAATTTGCCTCCCAGGAAAAAAAGTGTAAAGACTTCTCATCTTCTTTTATGATTTGAAACTGTATATATCATCAGATGAGGAACTGAAAGCACAACTGCAATTTGCCAAAACTTTTTCAGATGATATACGAATGTCATTTGATTTTGATAAAGGTGCAGCAACAAGAAAATATCAGTTTGGGACAGGAATGTGATGTAAAAGAACTTGAGTAAGAGGGAGTGTACAAATATTTGGGGATTAATGAAGGATCAACAATAAAACATTAATAAATGCAAATAAAACTTAGGAAGAAATATTTTAGTAGACTAAAATTAATACTGAGAACAATGTCGACATCTAGGAACAAAGTCCAAGCTATAAACCAATTTACTCTTCGTGTCCTAACTTACAGTTTTGGAGTGACTGACTAGCCCCAAAAGGTGCTTAATCAGTTGGACAGGAAAACAAGAAGGATGCTTCATGCTCATTAAATGCTTTATAAAAATCAGTGCATACCCAAACTATATATTCTTTGTTCCAAAGGAGGTTTAGGCCTCCTTGAAATTGATTACATGTATAGATCTGCAATAATGAGAATGCATACATATTTGCTGACCTCACAAAACCTAAATGTAGTGAACATTTTGAAATATAAGGAGAATAAATCTAAGTTGACTTCCCTGCTTAGTTTAGCAGAAGCATATCGATGTCAAGTGGGAATGGAAATAAAACCAGAAGTAGATAAAATTCAGGCAGCAACTGAATGTGCCAAAAAAAAAAGAAAGAATATAAGGTGATAATCAGATGAGAAGGCAAGAAATGTGAAAAATGAATAAATATAGTTACAAGCTTAGAAAACTCTTTGAACAACCTCATGTTGATCAGGATTTAATGCAGGAATGGTTAAGGACAGATGAATTTAAACCAAAGGATGAAAGGTTAATATTGGCAGCCCAAGATAGTGGAATACGTACATGTTGGTTTACAAAGTCCATTGAACATGTGGGAGAAACAGACAGATATAGGTTTGTAAAATAGAATTGGAAGCAGTGTTGTTGCTGGTTGTGATACACTAATGGCAGAAGATCTGTATACTGAAAGGCATAATAATGCGGCAAGACTATTGCATTGGGGATTGTGCAAACATTATAATATTGAAGTAGCTGAAAAACAATGGAAACATGAGCCACAAAATATTACAGAAAATGATGAAGTTTATATCACATGGTATCGCCCATTACCAGCAGTTCAAAAATAGATTAAAAAAACAGAAAAAAACAGTAGTCCATAAAAGAAGAGAAAAGTAGCATTGATCACTGAAATTGCTACACCCAGTGGCAACATTGTCTTATGTACAGAGGGACCCAAAGTCATAAAATACCATTATTTGCAGGCAGAAATGATGGGAATGTGAAAGAAAGATACCCAGACAGTTCCAATAGTAGTAGCAGCAATAGGTCTTATGAAAAAGAAGTTACAACCATGCGTAGATATATTACTGATACATGTAACTCCATATGAATTGCAGAAGGAGTCCTTACTGGGCATATTGCAGATGCTGCGAAGAGTACTTCTGGCTAACATCAAAGATCAAAACAATACTAATTTCATGAACTTGAATCATACTTTGACTTAGGAATGGGGTCCATTCCTGTCATGGTATTAGAAATCCAATAGACTTGGAGAAATTTAAAAAAGGGGGAACGATGAACTTGTGAAGGTTGTGATGTAAGGCAAAAAAAAATATGATTCTTTTATGGAATGATCAAATAAAAATGGTGTCGTTGGCTTAATATGGTTTATATATTATCCAAAGGTTTCTGAAAAGTACCCATAAAAAGTGTCATGAAATAATGTGAAATTATTTCTATGTTTTGAGAACATGAAAAGTAGAATATAACATTTTAATGTTAAAAAGACTGCAACAAGAATGTAAGAATGAAAATGTATCTTACTGAAGAAGATATTAGGAATAAAAACTGGAGATGAATAAGAAAAAAGAGAAGTGGGTCATAAGGCAGAGAGTCAGCAAAGGAATATTTCCTGTTGCCTGCTTACCAAGACATTCTGTTTTGAGTAGCCAAGTAGTGTCATTATTGCAACCTCAATATACAGCACTGCTCAATAAGTTGAAGGAGGAGAGTAAAAACATCAGAGCAGCTTTGGTTTGGTACCATGGGCATATGACTGAAAGATACCACACAGAGTCTTAAAATGGCTGCAGATTAAGTCAAATGCCTAAAAACTCCTTTTTTAATCTTCTACTTTCTTAGTGTATTAGTTTACTATGTTTCCTTATCCCTTTTTCTAAGCATTTCTGCTTGTTTTTGACTTATTGCATATACTTTTGATTTACATTGACTCATTAAGAATGAGATACTTTATGGCTTTTAGTATTACAGTGTACACGGCTCAGATCAAACCTTTTATGCAAAATGCATGAATTCTGCACATGTTCTATAATTATTAAGATGAATGTTTAATTTTTTGAATTACACAAATCATTCATTTTAAAAAATACTGTCATCAAACAAATTAGCTGTAATTTCTATCACAGCCCAGTAAACGGCTGCTCCATTTTTAACTGTATTCATGTCCACAGGAAAGAAAGACAGATAAATATTTAGCCTGCTTTGAATATGGTTAGAGATGCAATTCATTTAGGTTTAATGTGACTAAATAATTCTTATTCAGTTCATTTTTGTTTGCTTCTTTTAAACATGATTATATTATGTTTTTGCAAGTAAAAGTTAAGGAATAGAAACTGTTTTTTTCTTAGAGAAAAGTATGCTTACTAATTGCTTCAGTTAATTCAATTCTTGCAGATAATCACAGCCGTGTCTATTAATATGGAACAAAAATAGTTCACATCAGATACATACTGTACTAATCCTTGCAGCTCTCAAATTCATCCCTTAAAATTTGTCTGCATTTCCCGTTGATTGCCTTCAACATTTCCTTCAGGTGCCCTTGTCTAATGACTATGCTAAATGCTGAGTCATTTGCACTGATAACAAAACATTTGGAAATAAAAACTCTTTATTTGAACTCACCTCAAATTACCCAGACCTTATCTGCATTGTTGGTTTGTTTTCCCTGACTTTAAATGCACTTGTTTTTGTCTTTTTTTTTTCTCATTGCTGTCATCCATCATATGAGATCAGCACTGTGGTCACAACTATAAAGTCTAAGAAAGTCAAAGCTAATGTGAATAGGTACAACCTTCATTATTTTCAGAAAATACTTTTTCTTAAGATAAGTCTCTTAAGGTGAAATACATATTCTGCTTCTTCATTGGGCTTTTCTCGGTTAGGGGTCGCCACAGCGGATCACCTGTCCGCTCATGATTGGCAGAGGAGTTTTTCAATGGCGATTTGCCAGCCCGACGCCCAACCTTCCACAGAAGGCACACACACACACACACTCATGCCTAGAGCCAATTTAGAGTGTCCAATCCACCTACAGCATGTCTTTGGGATGTGCGAGGAAACTGGAGCACTCGGAGGAAACCCACGTGACCACAGGGATGACATGCAGACTCCGCACAGAAGGCACCCCAGCCGATAATCGAACCAGAGAACCTCTTGCTGTGAGGCAGCAATGCTAAGATCTAAAGCAGTAAAATCACAATGTTCACCAGTACATTATTAGTGAGCAGGATCTAAAGCAGTGAAACCACAGTACCCACTAGTACACGTTCAGTGAGCAGGATCTCAAGCAGTGAAACTACAATAACCACTAGTACATGGTCACTGAGCAGAACCTTAAGCAGTGAAACCATAATCCCCACTATTCCCTATTTAAATTGTGAAGGTCCACTTACCTGAATACGGAAACGTCGACACGCATATGTCAAACCACAAAAACACAGATCGTCCTGAAGCGAGAAATCCAAAATGTCGAATTGTCATGGTTGGCCCTTCTGCGGTATAGCTCTGTAAGGTAAGTGTGTGATAGTTACGGAATTTAGGGTTAGGGTACAGGTTAAGGTAAGTGCATAGATAGTAATGTATGTAAGGTTTAGTGTAGGGTTAGAAGTAGGGTTTTGTTAAGTGTATGTGAATGGGTTATTTATTTTGTTTGGATATAGCTCCATAAGGTAAGTGTGCAATAGTTACAGACCTTATGGTTAGATTGCAGGTTAAGGTAAGTGCATAGATAGTAATGTATGTAAGGTTTAGTGTAGGGTTGGAAGTAGGGTTTTGGTTAGTGTATGTATAAAGGTGAAATACATATATAGTTATTAATATAGTCAGTTATACAAGAATATGTGTTTTAATTCAGTGCACTTTTTCTTAAGCTATATCATGAAAGTATGAGTGTTTGGCTTCCTCAAAGAGACCATCTTTTAAAGCTTTTTTGAATGCTTTTATTACAGCGCAATACTCAACATCAGTGGATAGATGGCACCACGGTACAAACTCTGTTCTACAGAGGCTTTCTCGCTCATAGCGAGTTTGAATCTGGGTCTGGTAAGAGTAAGAACATCCTTTTGTATGTTTCTAAGTGATTAATTTTGGTTTCTCAGATGTAGTTTCCTTTTGAGTGGAATACAGTTTCCTGTTTATACATTTTGACTGTTAGTATTCCAAAAAGGGGAGGGGCACCATTTGGCTTTGGGAGTCAGTGTTTTGTAAAAAGTACTTCAGTATGGAGTTTTCTTTGGTCAACTTTGAGTCCATATTTGCATATCATTATTTCTGTGGACTGTAGTTTTTCAGTTATAGATGGAGTACATGCTGAGTACTGGTAGTGTGTATTCTAATTTAATAAATAGAATATCTTTGGCTATAGATTTATGGAAAGCAGGAGATAGTAAGTGGAAAATTCTATTTTAATTGTGAAAGTATTTTGGAAGTAATTTTGTCTGTATGACTACTGATGTTGAGGAGAGTTTCCATTGTTAAGCCTAGGTATATCTGCTCTTCCACATAGGCTCACAGTTTCATAGGTGAATACCAGGCTAACTAACGTGAAGGGCCATTTCAAGACTAGCCAATTTCCCAAGGCCAGAATAAAATCCTGTACCTTATGCCTATGAAGTGAAGACCTAAACCATAATGCCAACCCCATTCCCACCACATTGGGAATTGTATTGCCTTGAGCTTCTTTAATTATTAGCACTGTTAATGACTGAAGTGTCTTCACACTATAGAAAAGCATGGCATTACTCTCGGCTCAGTTATGTAGTAGTCTGTTTTATTGAAGCCAAGCACAGAGGTCAGAAGAAAGTTTAATATTAGGTTGCTGATAAAGAATGAGAAAAGAACTGATCCTAGCACAGATCCTTGGGGAACACTTGTATTACTGATGGCAACATCTGAGAAGATATTATTATAGTATGTTTGGAATGCCATGTCATTAAGATAATTATTAAAACAGGTCATTGTATAATCATCAAAGTAAACATTTTTGGATGTTTTGCAATAGAAGACTGTGGTTAACAGTTTCAGATGCACTTGTTAGGTCTACTAATACACTTGCTGCATATTGTTAAGTCTGCAAATATTCCTACTAAAATCCTTTGATGATACTGTTGCATATGTTATCGATGGCTGATAGTAGGGCAGGCACGGTGCTAAATGAGTTCCTGAATCCTTGCTGCTGATCACAGAGCAGTGCATAGAAAACTGTACACAGTTATTCATGAGTTGCCTAAAGAAGCTTTTGCTTGACGTGCTTTCTACCTTGTGCCATAGTCGCTACTTTTCAATGAAACGATCTTGTGGAGAAAACAGACATTCAGTCTTTGTATGCCTACACATCAGTGAAAACAGATTACTTCCTGTTGGCTATACATAGCACAAATACAAGCTAAACTTGAACATAATCTCCTTGTTAGCCTAATATTTACATTTTTTTATGACAAAAGATGTAAGTTTTTGGGGGGACTGGTCTACATAATTGTGATTGTTCCTTTTCTCTCCATTATCTGCATCTGCAGGCTAGCACCTCGTCCTGATCTCTACTAAACCAGGCCTATACAGTGGCAGCAGAAGCATAAGGGATTTGTGTATGTGCACTACCCTGCTATCCTTAATGCAGTTACTGAGGAGGTTATTAATGACTGCATTAGGGAGATGTTATTAATCTTTTCTGTCTGGATGTACCTGCCCAATTTATTTATTTATTTTATATATTATTTACACTGATCAAAGCTGTCTGGTTGCAAGTTCAGCCAGTTGAAATATAAAGCATTTAACAAACAAAAAAGGAGGAACTGTAAGCAATAACAGAGCAGTTCAGATTAGTTACATAGAAAGATTGGGGTTCCTATTATATAATCAAAGACACAATCCTTCAAATGCATCTTGATCAAACTTGAAAGCACGAAACAGCAAAATGGCAAAATAGCTGCCTCAGTTACTTTGCCGTTTTCGTCACTGTAGTGCAGTCTCAGAGTTGGTATATTTAAGAAGGGGGGGTGTAATGTTTTGAAGATTTTTATTTTATTTTATTTTTGTGGAACGGTGATTTTTTTTTTCCCTGGGAAAGAAATCGCTGTTCCAAGTGTTCGGGATTGCAAGCTTTCGCTTACATAAGGTCGATAAATCAGCATTCGCTGATTTAATATAGACCTGAAAAGTTGTATATATACATGATAGTAAAAAAGCAGAGTGTAATGTACAATATTTACATTTGTTTCTAAATTGTGTCAGCCTTCAGTAATTTGGAGAGAGGAGCAGAAAGTGAAAAGAAGAGAAGGACTGTGAATGTTTGTATTCCTAAATAACAACCCACTCAGCTTATCTTACACAACCTTTTCTGATGCCCGTCATCTGCACCAATGTAGTATTCTTACTTGTTCCATAATCCGTTAGACCCTACACTGCTACTGTATACCATGTTGCATTTAACAACTTATGTACAATGGGGACGCACATTAAATGGACTGATCTCTCTTAAACGTTGTTCTTTGCAAGAAATCAAATGAGAACTTGGAGTAGTAATAAAAATGCCGTTTCCCAGGTGAGTCATAATAAACATCCCAGAAATGGATGAAAAGGAGTATATGCCTATAACTATGCAACTTTTGATGAGTAAAAATCAATCTGAGTGAAACAACTTACTATATACAGGTACCTGAATGGTCAGTTTTAGTCCTTTGTCCAAACAGAGTAATGTTTTTGTCTCTTTGCTTTTTTGACTGCTATGTTTGTTTCATTTTGTTTCTTGCTTTCCTCCTTCTGTTTCATTTTACTTTCTGAACATAATACATAACGCATGCTTACTATAATACATAACGCGTTTTTGATCAGTTTGATGCTATCAAATTTCAGAACTACAGATTTCTAGATATGCATATTAATTTCACAAAAACTATTCTTTTGATGTATCCCATTGGAACTTTCATACTACCTTCATGTCTATAATATTGAGTTTCTCTGAAGCATTTTCTAATTTTATTAGAATGTTGCCAGTTTAAATCCAGAATCTTTAGTTAGGCCTGGCTTGCTAATATGTTTTAGTTAATAATGAACTGTACTGTTACCTAATTATTTTTTCTTAACTGGTTACCATTTGTCTGAGATACTATCTTCCCCCACATTTGAAGAAAACAAGTCCATGTGTTCCTTTAAATAGAGTACGGTACACATGAGCCTCTGTTATCTTTTCCTCTAAAAGCCTAAAGATTGATCCAGGTCTTATCAGTCTACTGACTTTTTGCATATTAATGTAAACGGGTCTATATTAGAATGTCAACAACCTCTTGATTGACACGTATGTGTTGAATGACCGTTTCAGCTAATGGCCACATTATCAATTTCTTTCCAAGGCAAAGCCTCCCATTTTATAGTGTGTATTATATTGTGTTTTTTGTTTGTGGCCTATCAAAAGAAATCAATGATGTGGCCATTCACGGTAATGGTCGTTTGACACATATGACACATATGGTCAACAGGTTGTCTACATACCGACCATCCGTGCTGCTAATATAGACCCATGTAATCTACCAGTAATGCCTTTTATCTGTCTGCAATTCAAAGATGCTATAAGTCACAGACAATGTCACTCATTTGTCTGTGATTCAACAATCCCATTCGTCATTCTTTCCCCATTGCCTGAACATATGAATATATATCACTTTACAAGCATGATGCAAACTGCTGTGCCCTTTCAGTCTGTAGCATGATCCACAATGCACCTCTCCTAAAAATGTATTTCTACTTTTGTTTCAGTCTCCTTAATTGTCTACTGTACAAAGATATGTGTCTAGATCCCAATTCATCCTGTCCTTCTTTACTCTGTCCTTATTCACAAGGTTATAGAATATGATGGTCCGTTAGGCTTGTAAAGTACTTAGCAATCCTTCAAAAAAAAAAAAAAAGACTCCTGCAATATAGTACGCACCTTACCTTCTGAGCTATGTAAAATCTTGCTTTGTGTGATCTCATTTTCTTTAAAAAGAAAAAACATCTCATTTATTATCTATTCTGAAGACATAGTTCTATTGCAAATTATCAACATGTTCTGGTTCAGGGTTCAATTCATTACACTGTGCCTCCCTCTTCTATAGGACCTGTTCCTGCTACATGTAACAGTGTAAAACTTTAGCAACATTAACATTTCGGTTAAATGAATTGATAGGATCCTTTAAATGCATATCAGTAGTCACCAGATACAAAGTACTACTCATGTCAAACTAATCTTAGTGCATCTCTGTTCTCTTTGTTCTAATTACTCATTTGATTCCTCTCTCTTCTCCAATTTCTCCATATTTCTCTTTCTGTTAGCATAATTCAAAATGAAAGTATTCTGTCTGTAGTACACATCTCCTACTGACATCCTTTTTAAATATCTTTTCATGACTTTTTTTATTCAGAAGAAACACATATCTATGATGTTAAAAACAGTAAGACTTTAAACCAGTCTTCAGTTAATCTCCAGTCCATCAGTACATAATTCCAGGAAGAAACAATGGAAGATGTTATTTTTAAATTGATTAAACAACATGTACTAAGTAAACAGTGACCAGCACTTGCCTACATGAAAAACAGATATTAATCTACTGGATATAGTGGCTCAAAATATGTATGTTCATAACTATGCTGGCTATAGCTATAGTTTTAACAAATCTGTCACTAATGTATGGAAGAAAATATAAGATAAAGGAGACAAATTATTATTTTTAATATCAACTTAACACAATTAGAAGTTTTTTTTTGTGACCAAGATATAGTTTTTGGACAAACCACCACATATAGCACCAATTAACAGTTTCACCACAGCCATGCTAACAGAAGTTAAAAGGTGCCAATTTAATATTTTCTAGTATACAATAAGCAGAATGTCATTGCTTAATTTCAAAAAGATCTAAAAAAAACTGTTGGGACTTTTTCCAGAGTGTTTAGAATTCTGGCAATCTAAATTTATCTGAAGATTTAGAATTCTGTTTACTTAAAACAGTAATAATATACTCAAAGTTTACTTGTTTTGTAAAATTAATTAACCCTTGCAAGATTTGTTTTTAATTAATGCTGAATATACCATAGATGTTCAACCAAAAATGGAGCATATCTTTTTGGTCCTTTTCTTAATTCCACATATGGACAATCAGCTTAGTTCTGGAACATTCTTACTATAAAAATTCAGGTTTAAACAGTCTTTATAATGTACAAAGGAATTAACATTATGTCACAATTGTATAGATCCTTTGCTCTCACTGATATCTGTACTTGGATTGGGGTATGATGCCAAGGAAAAAATAGCATTGCTAATAAGTACTGTAAATGCTTTATCAATATTTTGAACAGAGTAGTAAAGAATATTGTTGGAATACAGTAATCTTGTTCAGTATGTCACAAAAACATCTAGTCTTCCAACGAAGCAAAAAACAGAAAACAGAGAAATATAAAATAAAAAAGCCCCAACACAAACGTGGAATCACCGATTTAATAGCACAAAACACAAAAATCCCAACGACTGTGTGCTTTCACCATAAGAATGGCTTCATCAGAGTGACGTTGGTTAATTCAAACAACATTTAAATCACACATCCCATACCAACTGACCAATCCACATTAAATGACATCATCTCATAGAATTAAAGAACCAATTAATTATACATTAAGTATAAAACATGTTTCAACCAAAATGCAAGATAAAAATACTCTTGTAAAATGTGCATAAAATAAAAAAATATAATGATGTTGATATATGTTGTTAAATATATAAAATATTTTTTGTTAAATCACATTTGCTTTGGCCTTCACTATAGGAAGAATAGCTATACTATCGTTTAGGCCTGGTGGATGCATATAATTTAACCTAAGTTGCCACATAGTCTCCAGATTTTCCACCTTTAATTTCAAGTGACCTCCTCTTTCATTACTCTTCACCTTATCAATGACAAAAAAGATAAACTTTTTGAAATTGGTGCAACTTGTACTATGCCTATAAAGTGCATTGTGGGCATCTTTGTTTCTGATGTTCCTAACATGTTCAGTAATCCTTTCCTTAAGTCTCTCTACAGTTTGGCCCACATAAAAACTGGTGCAGCTGACGCAGGTGGCAATATATACTAACATGTTGGCATTAAAGCTGCACCTCCCCCGGGCAGCACAAAGAACGGCTGTAACCAGGGATTGACACATATGGCCCATCATTAATGTACTTACATACCCTACAGGTCCCACATTTGTACATTCTAGATATAAAAGACTTACAACTGGAATTCTCCATAATGTCCTTAACATTTCTCCCTCGGCTGTAAACTATCATAGGTTTAGGGCCAAGAATTTCCTTGCTTGCATCCTTGAGACCAGAGTGCCATATTTTATTGATGGCTAAAACTATATCTTGAGAAAGGTGATTATATCTAAGGACCATTGTAGACGAACCATCAGACTGCTGTTGGGGGCGGGGTCTCCCAGGTAACCCAGCCCGGATAATAGGTTGATAAAAATTAGCTCTTTTCTTTAAAATCTCAAGCCTAACTATCAGAATTAGTTTTAAGGGGTATCCCCTATCCAAAAACATCCCTACAAGTTGAAACAACTCACATTTGAAAGTATCAGAGTTGCTGACCAATCTCGACAGTCTGACCATCTACCCCTTTATAATCCCCTTCTTCTGGTGGTAAGGGTGACAACTGCTAAAGTGGAGCATAGAATTTGAAAATGTTTTCTTTTTGTGGATACCAGTTTCAAGAGTCACCCCATCAAAATTAAGATGGATGTCCAAGTAGCTAATTTCATGGCTTAGTGGTAAATCACTTTGTCTATGGTGTGCAGGGTCCTGGGTTCGAGCCTTGCAGAGGCTGTTTAGGGTTGGGAGGGTAGCCTAATGGTTAAGCTGTTTGCCTTACAAACACAAGGTGCACGGTTTGAGTCTCACAAGGGATAATTGGCTAAGCTTAAAATGGCTCGCACGGGCAGTTAGCTTAGTACTAATCTATGAACATATGAACTTGCATGCCAAAAATTGGTAAACCTGAAGAAAGTAGTAGTATTGTTTAAAAATTCAAGGAACTCGTTGGCCTCCTGTTCATTCCCTTGCCATAGAATCAGAATTTCATTCAAGAATTTGTTATATAACAGAATCTTTGACATAAATCGGGAGGTGAAGATGTAATTTTCTTCTCAGTATAGAAGTACTAAGTTAGCAAACACGGGAGCACACTTGGTTCCCATGGCCACCCCTGCAATTTGTTGATAAATTTCCCTTTCGAACAACAAAAAGTTATTCTTAAAGACCATTTCTATTAGGTCAACCAGCAAGTTAATCCTGTTCTTTTTACAAGTTTTACTGTTAACTAGACTTTCTCTAAAAATGTCAAGGCCCTCTTCATGGGGTATGGTGGAGAATAAATTTATCACATCTATAGTGAGAAACGTGAATGGTGCAGATAAATCAACACCCCTGAGTCTTTGCAAGCAGTGCCATAAGTCCCTTAAAATATGTTCAGATTCACCCAAAACCATTTTGGTAAATGAGTCCACAAAGGCTGCCAATGGCTCAGTTTTAGACCTTTTGGCAGCCACAATGGGTCTAAAAGGGGGATTAGAGGTAGACTTGTGTGTCTTTGGTATACCAAAAATTACCTGTATAACAGGGTGTGGAACCGATAAATACTTATGTTCTTCCTCATCTAACATGCCCTGAAATAATGCATCTAACAAAAATAAATCAATTTTAGAATAAGCCCTATAACCTCATTGATACTGGCCTGCATGTAAGTAGACTGATCATTTAAAATTTCAGACATCCTGAAGGCATAGTCATACTGTGACATAATGACCATGCCTCCACCTTTATCAGGCTTCATCAAACATAGCTCATGATTGTTAGCTAAACTAAATAATGCCATTCTCTCATCAGCAGACAAGTTATCTTGAACTCTTTTGTTTTAATTCAGTATCCTTCTCATTTCGGCTTCGCAGAGCCTCTCAAAAACTAATAAGTCCACGCTTTGAGGTGCTATAAATAAACTGCTTCTATGCAATTAAACTTTTTCCTTGGTTAAAGAATTGCCATTAAAAATAGTTTTAAATTAAGCTGTCTAATGAACAATTTCAAAGTAATCAGCACATCCGTAATGTCCAAGGAAAACTCCGGAACAAAAGTTGTACCCTTCCTCAAAAAACTATGATGAACATTATTTATAGTCATTGCAGTGTAATTATAAATAATAAAATCACCTTTCTTAAATATGTCACAATGTGGAGGTTCAATAGTTACATCATAATCAACCAAGGATTCACAATCACTCCCTACTTCATTCGAGAATAAACTCACACTGTCCAATGATGTATTTAATTGGGTCCTCGGTCCCTGTTGTTCTTGTAGTGGCAACTCTAGTTGTAATGGTTCCCATTGTTGTAATGCCTGCTGTTGTTGTATGGACCCTCCCTTTCCTCTGTTCTTCAACCTCTCGGACCTTCTCAGTCCATCGTTCTCCTCCAAAAAAAATGCCCATTGTTTAAATCAGAAATCTCAATATTGTCAATGGACCAGGTTTGAATAGGACCCACAGAAAAACCCACACCCCTCTTAGGATCCTTTGCGCCAATATGATATGCACAGCCATTTTGATAAACATTCATATCTCTAATCAGTTTTTACATTTAATGTTCATGCTATTCTTCACAAAATTATCATTTAAAATCTGCTTATATTTATTGAGATATTCACTAAATAATAAATCTTTAACAATGTTCTGATGAATAGCATTCAGTTCATCTTCCAGGGCGGCAAACCTGGAAGTATTGTGCTTTATAATGATTTTTAACATGTCCAAACCAGTGTTGTTAAAAAGTTCAACAAGTTCACTGTAAGCAGGGGAACTAACCTCTATTCCCATAGGCAGCTTCCAAATCCGAAGACCTGCTTTAATGATACAGATTTGTTCAAAAAGGCATTATCAAGCTGAAGACTTTTGAATTTTTTCACTGTTTTCTCATACGAATCCAACTGCTTGCTCAAAGTGGGCCGCTTGTTTCTCTCCTCGTTCAAGTCCAAGAAACTTGCTGTGGACACCGTAGCCATTCACTGAAGTCCCGCCCTTGAGCTGATTGCTGTTGATTGGATTGGCCAGTCACCCTCCTTCCTTCCACCGGAGATGTATGCAGAGTGTACAGCTCAGCTTGTGTGCTTGTTAGAGTAACATTGTTTGAACTCACAGCAGCAGCCGCTTCTCCCCTTGAGACTAATGCTGTGAGTTTCTGCACAGAGGATGTTAATTCTCCTATTAAAACTTCCATTTGGCAAATGGATATAGCACTGAAAAGTGCTCTATTAAATGGCAACCATGTCGGTCAGGAAAACAAACTCTTGTACAAGTTGTAAGTCTTTTATATCTAGAATGTACAAATGTGGGACCTGTAGGGTATATAAGTACATTAATGACGGCCCATATGTGTCCATCCCTGGTTACAGCCATTCTTTGTGCTCGGGGAGGTGCAGCTGTAATACCAACATGTTAGTATATGTTGCCACCTGCATCAGCTACACCAGTTTTTATGTGGGCAAAACTGTACAAAGACTGAAGGAAAGGGTTACTGAACATGTTAGGGTCATCAGAAACAAAGATGTCCACAATGCACTTTATAGGCATAGTACAAGTTGCACCAATTTCAAAAAGTTTATCTTTTTTGTCATTGATAAGGTGAAGAGTAATGAAAGAGGAGGTGACTTGAAATTAAAGGTGGAAAATCTGGAGACTATGTGGCAACTTAGGTTAAATGCTATGCATCCACCAGGCCTAAACGATAGTATAGCTATTCTTCCTATAATGAAGGCCAAAGCAAATGTGATTTAACAAAAACTTTTTTATATATTTAACAATATATATCAACATCATTATATTTTTTATTTTATGCACATTTTACAACAGTATTTTTATCTTTCATTTTGGTTGAAACATGTTTTTAA
>NC_056728.1:1031217025-1031257025 GCF_019279795.1 Protopterus annectens
GGCATGGAAGAGCACACCTTTTAAAGGTAAACAGACCACAGTTTTCTTGACTGGCATATTCTTACTCATCAAAGTTTAAACTGCTATCTACCGCTGTACTTACACTTTTTAGGATAACATAAATTTTAATGATGCAATTATTTCTTTCTTAACCATAATGTAAATGCCTTTTGCCACATTTTGTAAGAATGCATTTACTGATATTAAAGGTGAGACTAGTATTAATTATTTATATATTTCATACAAATGTGTATGCATTCCTAGAAAACATCACTTTCTTTTATTTTTATTTGGTTATCTAAAGCACTTTATCACTTTGCTATCTGAGAAAAATATTTTAAAATGATGTGGCCTCTGTATAATGTCCTGCGGATCACCACTTACAGTAGCCCGATAAATTATCTAAATTAGATCATTTTCCTGTCTCTCACCCCAGTTTGCAGTATCTTGCTGCTTGACCAGTGTTTTACACCCAGAGCTATGCATGGATTGAAATTTAATGTATTTCATCAGTCTGATTGAAAACTGTGTTGAGTAGCATCAAATGTCTTAGAAAGGTCAAAATAAGCATCCTGCACTATCAGTCCTTCATCAAGTGATTCTACGACCGCTTTAATAAATGGCACAACATGCAAAACAATAGGTCTGCTGCATTAACAAATGCATATGATTTTGTAACTCGCAGCAGCAAGTTTCTTGGGTTGTTTCATGTAGGATTCATGTTTATGATTCTATATAGAATACTGCTGAAACTCATAGGGGTAATCCTGTCTGTATCTTTACTGTTTAGGTACCTAAGCTGACAGAGAAGAATATCTTTTAGCTAGTTTTCCATGGCTTTTAATTAGGGAAAAGCAAATACATGTTGCACTATTAATGCGCTATGCTTATATCACCATATCAAATAAAGAAGCTAAACATAGAAACATAGGACTATCTAGCCTGATCAAGAAGCTAATGTTTCCAAACAATATAATACAGCAAAAAAAATATTAGATTAAATAACTCTGGTTGTGGTAATTACTTAAGTCATTGCAGTAATATCTCTGTCTTTGTAATAGATTTAAGTGTTTGTTAATTGTTATTTTATGAATTTCACTTACCCTGTTGATCTCAGACACTGAGTAATCCACCAGCTGTAAGATCCTGCCCATTTAAAATGGGGTCTCTGAGTTTATCATTTTAAGGGAAAGTACAGTTGTGTAAGTAAACTTACCATAACAGTCGAAGCTTGAATGATCATTCTTCCGGTAGCCTAAAGTGTTTATTACCCCACCCCACCCAGCACTAGCCAGTTTCTTAAAACTTTGAGCACCTTCCATGAGCTCCAGCTGCCACCACACGTGTGTGATGATCCATATGAAAGGCAGGTGGAGCACTGAAAGCTTCAGAGCTTATTTGGCCTAGCAGGATGCAAGAGCCCTGAGTATATTTGCTAGGAATAAGAGAATAATAATAAAAGCTAAATACAGAAGGATAAAACGAACCACACTCTCTGGCAATGCATTATAGAAACATCAGGGCAAGAGGGTTGCAGAGGGTACAGCTACTACAAGTGAGATTCATTCCAATGTCTTCAATTATTGTAAAAGTACTTAGATAGCTATACTATTTTCATGAATGCATCACTTTGCTGTAATGTAAGCTATACTGATGTACCCTGGCAGCTTAGACAGGAATAGATAAAGGCAGAAAATCAATACCTAGGACTCCAGAAGCCCCTGGAGTATACACATAGCAAAGGCTGTTCTAGATGTAGAAAAGGAATCCTGTTTATGACACTTTGTAAAGGTATGTACAGAGAGTCAGTTTGCTGCCTCTAGAAATTTCTAGGGCACCCCTTTTCAGAAAGTCACAGAAGAAGCCATTGCTCTTGTTGAATGAACTATAACTATATCTAGAAGAGACTTTTTATAGTGAGTATAACAAAAAGTAATAGCATGAGACAACCAAGAGGAAATAGTCAACATTGACACTGGTTGTCCCTTTCTCTTAACTTAATAGTTGACAAACAGCTGGTCAGCTTTCATAAAAGGTTGATTTTTGTCTATTCTGCCTGGGTAGTATCTGAGGTGTATGTGGACATCCAGGTGGTAAAGAATCATTTCTCCCATATTATTTGGTTCAAGAAAGAAAACTGGAAGATGAATAGTCTTTCTAAAAGTAATCTCTTAGATGGCACTAGGCATAAATGTAGGGTTTGTTCTCACAGAAATCTTGGCTTTGTGAAAAATGAGGCAGGTTTGACTCACTGTAAGTACTTTTAACTAAGATAGTTGACTTGCAGATGTCAGAGCAATAAATAACACTGTCTTATGTTAAAAACCTGAGTTCAGCCTCATGAGTTGGTTCAAATGGACACTGGCCGAGCTTTTCAAACAAAACGTGAAGTTACCAGGGAGGAGCCACCTGCTTCCTATGTTGGTGGACATACAAGAACCCCTTCAAAAACTGTTTTACTTAGGCAATGGTAGGAAGTGGGATCTAAAGGCAGACAAACAGAAATAGCTGACAAATGTAGCTTGAGAAATGTAGCTTGATAGAACAGTATGACAAATCATTGGACAGTAACTCACATACGTAATCAAGAACCAGAGACATTCAGGCATGTAGAGGAACCTAGTTCCCTGAGTGGCAACAACTGAAACATGATTCCATTTATCTGTACATGTTTTCTAGTGAAAAGTTTCATGTTATCCTCCAGTACCTGTTACAAGTCCTTAGAAAGAGGTGCCTAAAAGGTATTCAAGTTATATCACCCAGGTAGTTAAAGAGTTTCCAGCTGGGATCCATAAAACACTCCATGTCTTGTCAGAGTAAATTCAGTCTGTTGGGAAAGTGGTGGTAAATGTCCTTGGACTGATTGAAGAGAACAAAGAACCACTGTTACCTTGTTGGCAAGGGTTCATAGATATGTACTAAGCTAGCTGCCTTTGTGGACCATTGAACCCTAGCCAATGTCCCTTTTAAAGGTGAGAATCAAACCCTGTACCTTGTGTCTGTGAGGGAAACACCTTAACAATTATACCAACCTCCAATCCAAAACTAGACCCACTTTAATGTCATTCTTCAAATGCTGGCATTTACATTTTAATAATAATACTGATTTGTTAACCAAGTAGGCCCACTGGACAGACAATTCCTTTTCAATGGTGACCAAACAGCAATCTCTTTTAAGTGACTTGTTCAAGATCACACAGTAGGCAAATAAGGACTGAGGAATCCTACACTGTACCATAAGAACTATAGATCACAGCATTAACCCTCGCTACAAATTGCCAGACCTGGGAAGGAGTCACTGCCAGAATTTTTTGGAATCTTTCAAGATTCTTAAGAAAAACTTGTAATCAGATGAAGAAGTGGAAAAACATGCAAGTACATTCTCATCTATAGAAATAAAACAAAATCTGTTTTCTAGGCTTATTTCAAGGAGTCCTGGATTAAAATACCCCTAGTTGTCTGTCTCAAAGGGAGGCAAACAGGTCCAATGGTGGCATTAATTTCAGATGTATCAGATTTTGCAAGATTCCAGGATGAAGTTTTTATGGGATAGTGATCTACCCTGTTCATTCTAAGCATGTCTGCAATAAGGTCTTGCATTGATAGAATATCTGCAGCCCAAAGATTGAAGATGAGTTGAAATGCTACCACCCAGGCCATTATAGTGAGTCTGCAAAGGGGGTATGATCTGCTACCTCCCATATCTGTTTATGTACTACATTTCTATGGCATTGTCTATGTATACTTGCAGAGGCCCTGGGGACCAAAGATAATTCAAGAGCTTCAAAACATCGATTAGAGACATCTCCCTGACATTTTTCTGCTTATATGCTTCTGTCTGTCTGCAGGATTCCAGAGAACTTCCACATTTATCCCTTTTTAATACCATGCCCCATGCCAATTTGGAAGCATCTGTGATAACTAACTGGAGGGGGGGTCAGAAGGAAGAATGGAAGACCTGGTTTGCATACAGTTTGTTCTACACACCAACCAAACTATCTCTTTACAAATCCTAATTCAAGAATCTGAAAAGTCAAAGGGTGTCAATGCTGGATCCAGACTGATCTGGGGTACCCCTGTATTTTCTTTGTGTGTAGTCTGTCTAAGGAAATCATGAGTATCATTGATCCCATGCACCCCAGAATCCGGAGAAACTCCTGTGCTGATGATTGGATTATGCTGGACACATTTAGGAACAAAGACTGTTGGAACATGTGTACTTTGAGTTGGGGATAAAGTATTTCTTATATGCCAATGGAACTGCATGAAAACATGACTCAAAGTAGCAAAAATATTTTTATTAAAACACGATTTAAAAGCCGAATACTGAAACCAGTAAAAGTAAAGCTTAGCGCTTTCACATACCCAGTGTATGCTTCATCAGACCTCTCATTCAACTTCCCAGGAAAATTCTTCTGTGTAACAGGATGATGTAAGACTTATGCACATTGATTTGAAATTTCAGATTGAAAAGAAGCTCCTGAACAGTTGTTAGAAACCTTTAACAGCTAGAAAGAGTCTACAAAGATAAGATAATCATCCAAATATAGAAATGCGTATGATTTTAAGTCTGCAGTAAGCAATATATACATTCAAATAAATATGTGAACATAACACAACAGTTATTCCCATAATAAGTGTACAGGTTGCTTTGAAAATATCCAGTGCTTCCTTTAATGTAATGTGGTATTCTATTACATGCATAAGCTACTCTCTCAGAGAACCAATTAGTACACCCCTCATTTCTATATAATCTTCTACATAGGTTGTCTGATGATTTTCTACTTCTTTTGATAACCCCAAACATTCCCATCGTCTATTATTGCCCTATATACCTGGATAAGGTCTCCACTTAATTGCCTATATGAGACACTGTAAAAGTTCACATATTTTAGTCTTTCATAATAACTTAAATTTTCACATTGTTGGATATTTACACTGTATTGATTGCAATCCACTCATGCTTGTTTTCTTATAACATTTCCATATTGCTGTTTCATACTCAAGTTTGGGTCTAATGCAACTAGCAAATAATGATTTCATTATTTTTGATGTCCTATGCTTGATAAATCATTTATACAACCTATAGTTCCATAACTATCAGTAACCAATTGGTTGATATGATTAGAAAAACTAAGAGCTGGATCTATCTCTATATAGTCCTTAAATTAATCTATGGATTCGATCACTGCATGTTGTATTAAATATTCTAGTCTATATTATAACAGTGAATGATCAAATGATCGAACACTGTTATATCAACCCCTTAAAGTCAAAAACTAAAATGAGTGAACAACCAGAACAATGATTTATTTTCCAGGGAAAGAAATCGCTGCCCCCCCCCCAAAAAAAAAAAATAATAATGAAACACACTAAACACTATTTTAAGAAAGAAAGAAAGAAATCGCTGTTTTGGTTGTTCGCTCTTTTTAGTTTTTGACTTTAAGGGGTCGATATAACAGTGTTCGATCTTTTGATCGCTCGTTGTTATAAAGTAGACCCAAATATTCACCATTCATTCTCGGACTTCCAAATGTCATACACCTAGTTTTTGATGTATTTATTAGCATATTATTCTCATTTGCCCAGATGGTCAGGTGCTTCAATTTCTTTTGTAGGCATGCCTTATTTGTAACACATATAATCAGTTTACCTCTTTTCATGTGGAACACCTGAGTTAAAAAGATAGATATGAAAGATGGAACCTAAAAAAGCATGGGCCTAGGACACAGCCCTGTGGGATACCGTGACTGTAACCTAAAATTTCACCTTCCAATTGCTGTATGATACTTGCCATGTACTATTTGTAAGTCGTGCAGCTATCCGTCTTACCAACAATACATCAAGACTTACTTGTTCTAATTTTTTTGGGTTGGTTTGGCATAATAGTTAAGGTCTTTGCCTGATAGGCACAAAGTGAGTATTTGAATCTGACCTTGGTTTGTTGGCTATGCTTAAAATATCCCTTTAGTGAAGTTAGTCTCATATTCACCTATGATCAATATTTTGTGTATGACCCTATCAAATGCTGAAGTTACATCCATATACATTACTTCACAGCACAATTTTTCATTGATAGCTGTCATTATATTGCTATAGAACATCAGGTTACAGACAGTTAGAGATCAATTTTCAATATATGTATGCTGAAATATAGTTTCAAGTCCCAACTTTCCAGTTCTGACAATAATGTATCCAAAATAACCTTCTCCATTATTTCTCCACAACATGAAAGCAAATGTGTGGGTCTGTATGAATATGAGTTTGTCCTATTCCCATTACCATTAAAGATCAGTTTAACAAGTGCAATTCTCCAGTCTTGTTGAATCTCCCCATAATTAAATGACATGGTGAATAACAGATACAATGGCACTGTGAGCTCATAACTAAAGTATTCTCATGTCATAATTCTTTATCCTTCCTGTGCATTGTTTGGGTCCACTTTGTGCAGTTCTTTTTCAATATAATCTAATTTCATTTCAGTATTTGAAGTTAGCTAGATGTTACTAAGAAAATGTATCACCCCATCTGTTGAGTCTAACTGTTTTGCATAACATTTTGTAAATATATCTATAATCTATTCTGTATGAGAATGCATTTTAGAATCTATACACAGTTCATTAATTTGTATGTCTTTATTCCTAACACATTTTGAGTCTCTATTAAATATTTTCCTATTATGTACAATATCTTATCTTTGTATACATTTTCATCATTTTTTTCTTGATGTTGCCTCACACTATGTTTAATTTGTCTGCCCAGTTTCTTTATTTCAGTTTTCAGAGGTATAGTTTGATCTCTTGTCCATTTCTTATATTTTTTATCTCTCACCTTAATGAACTTTCTTTACTTTTTATGGAAATACATCATCCTCATGTTGTGTGCCTAGATCCTGATGTTAAACATTTTTGTTTTATTTTTGCATTCAAACAATTTCTGTTTCAAAACATGTCACATTCCTTCTGCAGTGTTTCCACTGAATGCAATTAGTTTTACACAGTACCTTTTTTGCTGCCATATAATTTATTATTACTCTTATGTGTAATATCTGAAGCTAGGCATTTTGGGAAAACCCTTAGTGCACTACAGAGCACAAATGGTAAATTAGAGAACTGATAATGTAAGCTAAACTTGGGATCAGAATAAGATTTGAAAGTGATAACATCTTGAAGTTGGGAATCTTGGCAAGGAGGGTTTATTTCTGAAAGATCTGATACTGTCCTTCAGGCTCTTTCTGGTTTTGGAACTAGAAACATCCTTAAGTAATAACCTTGGCCTTGAAGATGTAACGGCACTGGTTCTATTACCCCCTGAGAGAGCATGTTGTGCAAGATAGGAGGAAATAGAGCAGTCTAGTTCTCTGGGCAGCAAGAAATCCCCTGGAAAGGAGGGAATGATTTCCATTTCCAAGAGTACCCTTCTTGAATTATCATCAGAACCCAACTGTCAAAGGTTATCCGGAAGCAAAAGGGAAATTAACATCAGATGGACATGGAAAGGCTGCCTGGATTGTGGGAGGGACTCTGAACTGGAAGAAAGTAATGCTGACTGAGTAGACTGTCCTTGATTTTTTGAGGCTTTTCAGTTCTTTTTACAGTTTCTTTATCATAACCTTTTCCTTCTTTGGTTACTAGACCCTTGCTGTTTAAACTGTTTGATGGGGGTGGCACCTCTGGAAGAAAACAAACTGTTATTAGGTATGAAAAAGGAGGGTTGGATACCATTTCACTCCTTGTATCAGTTGTTTATTTTCCTCATGCTTGTTAAGCACCTCAGCAGCAGAATGGCCAAATAAGGAATCTTTGTCTGAGAATTAAAAATCTTAGATCTGACTTCATCTGCAATATTATAAGAATGAAGCCATGGAGTCAAGTAAACAAATAGTTTAACCTATGGACTTGGCAAATTAAAATCCTGAAAGTTAAAGTACTCAAAGAGTTAATGCTCTTCTCCAAGTTGTCTATTACGTCCCCTTTTTATCGGGATGAATATGACTAATGGTAAGTTTTAAGGGCTTACCCAAAACCCAAATGATATTTCTACCAGGGTCACGCCTTTTTGGGGGACAAAGATCGGGGTAGGGGATATGAACAACAGCCATACACTACACAACATTTTTGGGGGACTGAAAATGATGAGTTTGAGAACAGGCAATATACAGCACAGCAGGGGAAGTATTTGATCCTTTAGATTTTCCGGAATTGAGGAGATCAGAAAGGCTGAGAGAAAAAACTCCAGTCCAGTATTATCAGAGGGGACCCCCAAACATGAATAGATATTAACAGGGGTTGAGCCTGAAGGAGAGAATCCAGGTGGGGGAAATATTGTAGGCAAAGGACCACGACACACCTTGAAGGATTTTATTATGTACAACTATAGTGGGGTGGATGTTTCCATCAAACATTCTGAATTATTCTCCAAGGGTTTCAAGTTCATTCCTGGTAGGAAAAGTCGGACTGCTGATGTCCTTATTGACCTAAAAATGTTTTTGTGAAAAAAGAACCTTAAGATTTTATTCCATGGACAAAATGGTGGGAATTGTACAAAGGATGTTAAAAAGCCCAGTATCATTAATCCACTTATGCACCCCCAACTGAGGAATTTCGAGGTAGAAGTGGAAAGAGAGATTAGGGAAAGTATTAACTGTCACCAAAGATTTAAATACAATCTTAGTAAAGAGGAACATCCCTTGATTAAGACCTTAAGGGAGAATCAATATGTCAGAATTATGTAGCCTGAAAAGGGGGGGGGGTGGTTTTAATGGATACCATCCTATATACTAGCAAAATGTTGGATATGTTGAATGATTCCTCTAGGTACATTAGGGTATCTAGGAACAAAATTAATCTAGTGTATCATAAGATTGACTTTGTCTTAAAGGACATGTTGGAGGATGAACTTATCAAGCAGGATACCTTTAGATATTTAAATATGGACATGCCAAAAATTCCCTTGATTTTCGGGATACCCAAGGTACATAAAAACCTTGCTGACCCCCCCTTAAGACTGATTGTGGCGGCCAATGGGTGCAAAACCTACCCCTTAGCCAAATACTTGGATCTCAAGTTAAAGAACATCTGGACTACAGCTGGGGGGATTTTGAAGGATTTTTTAAGAAGTGTCAAGAAGGAGTTGTATTCTGATTCCCTTATTTTTGTAACCCTGGATATTCAAGATTTATTTAATGTTATTCTACACAAAATAGGTATGAAATGGTTCCAAGAAGCTCTTAACCAGTATGGTAAACTGGATCAAAATTACTTCCTAGTTTATACAGAATTAATGGATTTAATTTTAGGGCATAATTTTCTGCTTTTTAAGGGAGAGTTTTTTAAGCAGATCCAGGGAGTAGCGATGGGGGCATGTTGTGTCTCCACCTATGCTAACATCATACTTATGGTATGAGAGGAGAAATTTGTTTTCCCTTCTGAGTATGCTAGATATTGGAACTATTATAAATGCTGCCTTGATGATATTTGTATATTTTGGGTAGGAACCAAGAGGAAACTTATAAAATATATTCAGTATCTCAATCAAACTACTGAATTCTTAAGATTTACAGATCACATTTCTCACAATGAGATGAACTTTTTAGATTTTACTCTAAAAAAGGCAGTAGATCAACAGAATTCTGAATCGGTGGTATATAGGAAGGATACCTTTTCTAATTCTTATTTGTACGTTACCAGGTCACATCCATTTAAGCAGAAAAGGAGTATTCTTAAAGGTCAATTTATTCGTAGTTCTAGAATAACCTCAAAGGATTTGGATTATGAGCTGGAAAGTACAAAATTGAGAGACATGTTTATTGCCAGGAAGTATCCCATAGACCTAGTAGATAAGGTCATGGTTGAGGTAAAACAAGGAATTACTGGTAGATTTGGTCCTATTTTGGGTAGGGTTGGGGACAGTATTTCAAACATTTCAAATATTAATCTTCTCCAAAACAAAAATGTGAACAACAGAGGGGACCAGCTACCAAGGGAGAATTTTCTCATGTATTATAGTGTTGATACTCCCAATATTTGGAATATCATAACCAAATACTGGGACAGATTTAGTTATTTAGTTATTATTCAGAATTGGAGGTATTATTTAGCACCCCATTATATGTGAATAAAAGGCTGTTTACTCCATGTTTGCAGTGGATATCATTTTAGTGAACCTCCTGGCATTGATGCCTGTTTTGGTGTTGTTTTTGTTTGGTTTCTGGTTCTTTTCATACACCTTGCCTCCTTTGTCTTGTGGTTACTAATAGTAAGTTGCTTGGCAGGAGCAGATAAAGAGAGGGAGAGAGACAGACAGAGAGAGGAAGAGAAATGACTGCTGGGTCTGCCCTGGTATTGGATAACAGGTACGTGTGTGTCTGTGGATCCTTATGTACTTCATCACAAGTCCATCAAGTATGCTGGTTGTTGAAAGGAAAACATTTTATAAAGCAGGAAAACAAGAGGAATAGGTTACCTTTAGTCATCTGAAATTATATTAAATCATAATATGTTTTCTGGACATCAGTCATGACATGTTATCTGGGTAACAGAGACTTCACTCTGTTCCAACAGAAAAAACTCCCTCATGTTAGACAAAATCTCACTGAAATAAGGAAGTCTAAATCTTTGCTTCATTCAAAATCAGAAAGTTCTGACTGAGTAAAATCCTCTGAGGTACACCCTTCCCCCTGCCAAGACTGTTCCTCTGACTGGAAATGCCTGTTAGAATGCAAAAGAAATCTTTCCATTTTCTTGCCTAGAGTCTTGCCTGACTTAGAAAAGCTAGAAATTAACTCTTTAGCAAATCCCAATAAATCAGCCCTACTGATAGTGATAAAGAAAAGATGTTGAACACTTTTATCATTAAGCACAGTGAAAGTCTTGCTGATTAGGTACACTGGCTCCATCTTTAACAATCATTCCAGGCAAAGTAAAGTCCCTCCATCAACCCTTTCCCTAGTATATGTGAAAAATGATTCACCCTTGCCTATTTTGGGCTTCTGTACACCTAGGGAGGACTTGGCTATTCCCTATCTTTGATGGTTGCACATGCTCCATCAAGAGGACCAACGGAAGTTGGTGGGTGATCTACGGAGCATTGGAGAGTCACCCACAAGCAGCAGAGGCAAAGAATGAGCCAGTCAAGTTCAAGAGGACTCCATTACAAGTTTCTTCTGTTTTTTTGTTTTTTTTTTGCACTAGGAAGCGTAATACTGTGGAGACCAACTAATGGAAAGCTAGTAGTGTAACCTAGAAGATGTGGTAAGGATAAAGGACAAGAACTATGAGCCTGATGTATGTACAGGACTAAAAGTCCCACATGAGCACAGTGTCCTGTCCCAAGCATAGAATCTATTACATTTCTCAGAAAGCAAATGTATTCCTCAGAGAAAGTTAATAGAAGTGCCACTAACAGATTTATATTATTATAAATGTCTATTCACTTTTTTATGTTTCACTAGGGCCAACACAAAATGCTTGTTAAACAAACAGAAGACTTCCACAGAAAATTACATTTTAAAAGGAAGGCTTTCCCCAATGGGAAGTTATTTGCCATGCTTGAGGATCACAGCCAGCTAACAGGAACTATGGGAACTGCCAATTAGAAGAACTTACTCTGGCAACAAAAAAGCTCTGAAGCTTTTAGCGCACCACCTGCCTATTATATACAGTGCCCTTTGCTCTTCTGGTAGGTGGAATGCATGGAAGTCTCCCAGGACTTTGAGAAGCTGACTGGTGTGTGGGAGGGGGAACCCTTATAATCTAGTTTACTGCAGCAGTGATACACTAATGAATGTCATCATTTTTTGTTTTGCCCTGCTTATTTCGATTGACCATTCTGCTCAACTTCATGGTCTCAGACTAAATGCTTTTTGATTTTTTTAGAACTGCATATTTCTATATTTGCCAAACCTTGCTGGCAATGTCAGCTCAGACAGCATTTGTAACCCTTGCCAGTAGATGTACCTGTGGTGATGGGAGATCAGTAATAGTCTTCGCCAAGGGATGCCACCAGGTCATTACTCAAGTCCCTGTTCTGAGCTGCTGCTATGACAACCATGGCATGTTATGTTGTCCCATCTTGCCTTCATTGTTGCTGTTTGGGTTTGGAGCCAAAACCTCAGCTCCAACTCAGCCTATACTAAAGCTCGAGAGCTTCTACTGGCTCAAGGCTGAGTCCTATCCCATTTTGCTTAGCAGGTATTCCGAAAATCTTGTTTGCCGCTTGAAGTTTAGGGATTGTCTTCACTGGCTCAGGCTTGAAAAATTTAATATTTTATATATTTTATAATAGTTACTTTCTAATTGTTATCTGTTTTACTTACTAGCTCTATTGTAATAGCCTTGTGCTATTTTAGCCTTTCTAAACCTTGTAATTTTACCTTTGCTGCTATCTTTTTCTTTGGGCCTTGTTGTCTCCTCAAGAATCTGTTTAAATTAGAGGATTCTTGCTCCTTTTCTTCTTTCTTTCCTTTTAGGAGTACTCCATTTAAGTTAGAGGTGTCTCCTCCGGTGGAGGAGATAGTCGTTTAACTTAGAGACTTCTCCTCCTCTCTTTCCATATTTTAGATACCTGTTTTTTGCTATCTTCTCTTTCTATAAAAGTTATAGTTTGTTCTAACTTTTACTGAGAATTTTTTCCTTATAGCTAGCATGTCTAAGGAACCAGCTAAGGAACACAAGTCAGGATTCAAGAAGTGTGATTCCTGCACTCAGATGTCCAAGACTGACAGAAACACTAGTTGTGTGCACTGTCTGAGTCCACTCCATCTTCCAGACTCCTGCTCCATTTGTCATAGTTTTAGTGCCAGGGTTTTTCAGGAGAAGAGGAATAAACTTATATTGAGGGGCTTATTAAAAGTGGATGAATGAAATCAGACCAAAAAATTGGACAAGACTCAAAAGTGTGCTTCATTGGCTCCGGTGCTGAGCCGACAAGCAGCACCAAACTTGATACTTCTTTGGCTCTGAAAGTTGTCGGGCCCAAAAAATATGGTTCTCCCTCGATTCCATCTGTCTCATCAGAACTGTTGCAGAGCCAAAAAAAGAACAGGTCACCATCCTTGGAGCCTGTTCACTCGGTGCCGGTGTGTCCTTTACTACAATCGGTGGCAGGTAGCCACAAGTCTTCCAGTCATTCCTCTAGATCATCCAGGCTATCGGATGATGACTTGGAGTGGGTAGTGAAGAGGTTGCTTTGGACCCAGGACCTAGCTGAAATTCTCTTGAGCCCAGCCCCTCGGATCTTGGAGCTGACAATGGTACCTTCTACTATGCCGATTCCTCCTCCAACTTGAACGAGTTTGGAGCCAGAGAGTATGGAAGTTGTTGTGCTGGAACCACCATAGCCAGTAATCACTACTGATATCTTGGCTCTGATGTCTGCTCCAGTTTCCTTGATGTTTTTGTCCATTGAGGGACCTGGGGGCCAGCACTCCCTGGTCAGCTCTGGGGGGGGGGGAGTTGAGTAGGACCCTTGTCAGAACCGGCTTTCCCACTCGGCGCCTCAGCTCAGGTGAGTTTGGCTCCCGCATCTACCTCAGAGCCACTCTTTTCAGTGCTGAGGAGATCTCCTAGCCTCTTGGGGCCAGAGTCTCTTTCAGCCCGGGACCTCGGTGCCTTTGAGGTGATGCAGAGTGTGCTCTCAACTGAGTCTGCTCCACCTTTGGCTCCAGTCTCTCTTCCCCCTAAGGGACCAGTGTCCACCTCTTCATTACCTCTCCATCACCCACAGAGAAGAGAGCCAATGCCCTAGGAAGCCACAATGAGTGGATCCTCCTCTTCTGATACCTCCCTGGAACATCCCCCCAAGGAGGTCTCTCAGAAGAGACAGTATAAGAGGAAGCATATAGACTCCCCTGAATCTGTCACTACTGATACTGACTTAGAGGATTCAGAAGGGTCCCCAAGATTACCCTCTGAGGATGTCTCTTTTTCAGACTTCCTGGATATCCTTAAACAGAGGGGTGGCTGGAAGTCCCTTTCCCCTTCTGAAGATGAGTCAGTATACCTGGAGGCTTTCGGCTCTCAACCCTCCACCTCTTGGGTGACTCCATCTTTCAACCCAGTCCTGAGTTTGGTGAGCTGAAAGGTGTGGGACTCTCTGGACTCAGTGGACCCCATTCCCTGGAGGCCTAATAAGTTAATTATGGCCCCAGAGGATAGGCAGTATTTAACTAAAGGGGTTCCTGTAGATGCAATGGTGGTGGCAGCAGCCACAAAAAAGGAGTTAGCTGAAACTTCAGTATCTGCTTATCCACTGAACAAGGATTCCTGTATGATGGACAGATATGGGAAGCATATGTTCTCCTCAGTGGCCTTTATCTTACGGTCACTGAATTATTTGTCGCATTTTACAGGACTTCAGTGGGATCTCCTAAAAGAGCTAGGAGATACCCTGCAAAGTGCTACAGCCCAGGACTTATCTGATAAGGTTAACTCCCAGCTTGCAACCTTAACCTCCATATCTAACTCCTCCATGCGGCTCATATCTTATGCAGCTGATGGAGCAAGCAGGGCAGCAGGCACAGGAATAGCTCTTCATAGACATTCCTGGATGCGCCTTTGTGAGTTTGCCGAACCCTTCCATTCTTCCTTTATTGACACTCCCTTTCATGGCTTGTCATTGTTCAGGCCTAAAGTGAAAGAAACTCTCACCAGGAGCCAACAAGATGGTAAGACTCTGTTTGCCATTGGAGTCTGTTTTTTCGCCCCTACCAGATCTTATCCTAAAGGTCAAAAGGCCGGAAAAATGTGGTTCCGTAAATCCAAAGGAGCCTTATCTGACACTTGTGGTGATCCTTCCCCCAGGGGCAAAGGGGGAAATAAGAGAAGACACTGTCCACACAGCAGAGGGGGGTCTGCAAAACCAAGGAGACAGAGATAATGTTCTCTGGTAGGCCCTTCCAGTGCTCCTGAAAGGAGGCCCACCTGTCCACCTCTGGAGGCAGTCAGGGAGAGAATATCTCTGAACCAGAAGCCTGGCTGAATTTGACTCAAGACAAATTGGTACAGTCCATTATATCCAGGGGATACAGCATCCCCTTCCAATGTACACCTCAGGCACCAAAGTCTATCCCAGACATTCCACCCGGTCAAAGAGATCAAGCAACACTAGAAATACAAAAGTTGCTAGAAAAAAGAGTCATCCAAGAAGTCCCCACAGACCAACTAGGATCCAGAATCTACTCAAGGTTCTTTTTAGTTTCAACAAAGACAGGGGACTGGAGACCCATATTGAATCTCAGCAGACTAAACAAGTTAGTGAAAAAAATCACTGCAGTCTATACTCCCGTTTCTGGGAAAAGACAATTGGATGTGCTCATTATATCTTCAGGACCCATACTACCACATAAAGATGGACAGGCACCCACGAAGATTTCTACCCTTCCAGCTGGGAGCCAGTCATTACCAGTTCAGAGCTCTGCCCTTTGGACTCACCACAGCCCCCAGGGTGTTTACCAAATGTATGGCAGTAGTCATGGCTCATCTGAGACGCCAGAGATTCCAGGTGTTTCCATACTTAGACGACTGGCTCCTAACTGCCACCACCAAGCAACTACTGATCAAAGCAAGAGACTACACCATCCATCTCTTCTCAAGACTAGGCATTACTATAAATGCAGAAAAATCTGCTTTGTTGCCATCACAGCATATTACATTCATTGGTGCAGATTTAAATATAAACGACATGTTGGGAAGGCTATTTCCAGAAAGGATACAGATGTTATTCAGTCAAGTGATTATTTTACTTAACAAGAACAGAGTACAGGCAAGATTTGTGCTGAAAGTCCTAGGCTCTATGGCAGCAATGATAACACTACTTCCCCTGGCATGACTTCATATGAGAATATTGAAGTGGCTACTCTTCACCCAATGGTCCATGTAGGAGTTACCCATGTCTCACGAAATTTTCATAACTCACTCTTGCAAGAAGGACCTACTTTGGTGGGTTCAGTCCACTCCAGTAACAATGGGCAGACCATTTGTACTTCCCCAACCTATTGCTACAGTAACTAAGGATACGTCCCAGATAGGGTCGGGTGGGCATTATCTGGGACAGATGGTCCTAGGAGTTTGGAAAGATCACGAGTACCATTTGCATATCAATGTTCTAGAGATGAGGGCCATGCTTCTGGCATTGCAAGCACTTCAGGACTCTCTTGCCACGGAGACTATTGCAATTCAGACAGACAATATGTCGGTGGTATGGTACATCAACAAACAGGGGGGGGACCAGATCCTACCCTCTATATTGAGAGGCTCAGAGAGTGTAGCAATCGGTGATATCTTTTCAATGCTTTCTGACAGCAATGCATATCCCAGGGAAATCCAACATTATAGCAGACAGGGTAAGCAGAGCAATTCTCATGCCTCACAAGTGGTCCCTCAATTAGGAAGTTGCGAATCAATTTTTTTGCAAATGGGGACATCCTTGCTGCAACCTTTTTGCTACTCCCTTCAATTCCAAATGCGGCAACTACTTTGCCCTAATCTCCCCTCCAGGAGAGTCACCGAGGAATAAATTGGTTTATGAATGTCCCCAGGGTCTTCTTTATGCCTTTCCCCCATTTTCCTTGATTCCAAAGGTTATACAGAAAGCAAAGTTGTTGAGCCGCAGGTTAATTCTCATTGTGCCATACTGGCCTTGTCAAATTTGTTTCCCCTTCCTTTGGCCCTACCTTCAAGAGGACCCTTGGATCCTGGACCTAGTGCCGGATCTTCTGACACATCAGTCAGGAACACTCCATCCTGCACTCCACACCCTCAAGCTGACAGCTTGACTGCTCCACTTCAGCTCTTAGCCAGGCTTCTGGAATTGTCCCCTGCAGGGCATCACATTCTAGTCTCCTCGCACAAGCTGACAACTAGGAATCTCTATGCAAGGAAATGGAAGAAGTTCTCTTGTTGGGCTGACAAAAGATATATAGATCCTTTTACAGCATCTATACCTGTAATACTGGAATTTCAAATAGAAACCTTTAATCAAGGGGCACCGGAAACCACTATTTGAGTTCAGTTAGCTGCTAATTCTAATTATCATGTGGGAGAATCAGGATCTAGTCTAATGTCTCATAGACTAGGCAAAGCTTTCCTCAAGGGTACTTTTCTGTTACAACCTCACTTCAGAGAAACTCCTCCTCCTTGGGACTTCAATCTAGTATTATCACCTTTGATTCTGCCGCCTTTCGAGCCAGCATCATCTTGTTCGTTAGCATTTTTATCTTGGGAAACATTCTTCCTGACAGCAATTACTTCAGACAGGAGAGTATCAGAGTTGCAAGCCTTGTCTATCCATCCACCTTATTTGATCTTCCACAAAGATAGAGTTTCCCTCAGGACTTCTTGCTAAAAGTTTGTTCTCAAGCCAATTTAAACAAAATATAGAATTACCAGTGTTTTTTCCAAACAATGGCAACAAGGCAGAGAATAATCTCCATCAACTGGATGTGCATAGACAGTTGCACTTTTACTTGCATAGGAACAAAGAATTTAGAAATTCAGACCAATTGTTTGTCTCCTACTCAAAAAATAAAAAAGGTTTGGCAATTTCAAAAGTTACTTTGGACAAATGGCTTACTGAGACATCACATATGTCTATGATTCCCACAATAAGGAACAACCAGGGAAATCAAAGGGCATTCAACTAGAGCAATATCTACCTCCATTGCCTTTCAATTCAGACTTCCACTGGATTCAATCTGTGCTGCTGCTACATGGGTTAACCCTCATACCTTTATTACTCATTACAAAGTAGATGTGGCCTTCTGGAACAAGGCATCCTTTCGTTCCACTGTCCTGAGGAGTTTATTCCCTTGAGCCACCCAAGAAAAAGGTGCTGGGGACTCTGTCCCAAACAGCAAGAATGAAGGCGTGATGGGACAACATAACATAAAGAAGTTATGTACTCACCATAACGTTCCATGTTTGTTGTCCAGTATCTCACCTTCAGTCTTGCATCCTCCCAGCCACCCACTCCTGGAGGATCTAGAGGAATTTTCTCAGAAATTGGCAGATAAGATCTGATTCCCTTCTTGCCTTTTCTTGTTAATCTTTATGACAATATGTTTTCAGATATTAATCTTTTGGATATTGAACATATCATAGGAACCTTCTTTTTCAAACGAGATCTAGGGAATAGCCGATAAGTACCATGGGATAGGACTCAGCCTTGAGCCAATAGAAGCACTCGAGCTTTAGTATAGGCCAAGTCAGAGCCGAGGTTTTGGCTCCGAACCCAAACAGCAAGACTGAAGGTGAGATACTGGACAACAAACATGGAATGTTATGGTGAGTACATAACTTCTTTTTCTAACTGAATCCTTCTGCTTATCATCCTCTGCAGATTCTCTGTCCTGAAAACACCAGGCCAATCACTCTTTCTTCATAATTTCTTAAGAATAATTGCACAAATTAAATAAAAGGATCCAGACCATTAGGTATTACAATAAATATAATAAAGATGTTAAGGTTAAATCATCATCATCATCTTTCGGCTGTTCCCATTAGGGGTCACCACAGCGGATCATCTGTTTCCATTTCTTCCTGTTCTCTGCATCCTGCACTGTCAAACCAACCACCTGCATGTCCTCTCTCACCCATCCATAAACCTTATCTTAGGCCTTCCTATTTTCCTGTTACATGATAGCTTCATCCTTAACATCTTTTTTCCAATATAGTCAACATCCCTCCTCAGCACATGTCCAAATCAACGTAATCTTGCCTCTCTGGCTTTGTCTCCAAATCTTCCAACCTGGGCTGACCCTCTAATATGCTTATTCCTAATCCTGTACACCCTCATCACACCCAGTGCAAATCTTAACATCTTTAACTCTGCGACATCCAGCTCTAACTCCTGCCTTTTTGTCAGTGCCGCTGTCTCCAACCCATATAACATAGCTGGTCTCACTACCTTCTTGCAGACCTTCCCTTTCATTCTTACTGGTACTCGTCTGTCACAAATCACTCCTGACACACTTCTCCATCCACTCCATCCTGCCGGTACTCTTTTCTTCACCTCTCTTCCACACTCACTGTTACTCTGAACTGTTGATCTCAAGTATTTAAACTCATCCACCTTCACCACCTCTACTCCCTGCATCCTCACCATTCCTCTATCCTCCCTCTCATTCACACACATATATTCTATCTTAGTCCCACTGACCTTCATTCCTCTTCTCTCTAGAGCATATCTCCATCTCTCCAGGGACTCCTCCACCTGTTCCATACTCTCACTACAGATCACAATGTCATCTGCAAACATCATAGTCCACGGGGACTCCTGTCTGATCTCGTCTGTCAACCTGTCCATCACCATTGCAAATAATAAAGGGCTCAGAGCTGATCTTTGATGTAATCCCTCCTCCACCTTAAATGCATCCGTCACTCCCACTGCAGACCTCACCACTGTCACACTACCCTCGTACATATCCTGTACCACTCTTACATACTTCTCTACTCCCAACTTCCTCATACAATGCCACAACTCCTCTCTAGGCACCCTGTCATATGCTTTCTCTAAGTCCACAAAGACACAATGCAACTCCTTCTGACCTTCTCTGTACTTCTCCATCAACAAGGTTAAATATATTGTATATTGTTTGTAATGGAATTTAAAGAAATACTATATGCAGACTAATGATCACAACAGGAGGGAAATTTAAGAAAAAGCAGCACTTGAGCAATTTCTGTAATGTTGGAGTGAATGGTAACTGGTAAAATGAAAACACATGTATAATGCATCAAAATAATAAAACGTGTTTACAAAGGTTGGTTTTCTCTTCTGTTAATGTATATGTACCCAAGTCATTGTTCAAAATGTGTGATTTACATAGAGACTTTTAAAAATATTTTCTTCCAAAGTGAAGCACATGTATTTTTAAATCAGTTTGTTATAAAATTTACTCAGATATGTGAAGTATTACTGTTATATAATGACTGGCGATTATATTGCTATATGGTACAGAGTAAAGTATCATCTCAGTTTATTGCATGTGCTATGTATATATTCCATTCAGGTTACACAGTGATAGAAATTAACTAATTGTATTAACTGACCCAGTGGTTTGATTGTGATAGCAGAATCCTGTTATGCATTTAGAACTGTAGTTTTATAAATGAAAGCCACCAGTAAGGAGATGAAATATTGTAGTACTGAGTTATGGAAAACTAATAACTTTACTCTTACACTATCAGAGGTCTGAATGTCATCTAAGTTACACAAAATAGTAATTAATATCTCACAATACACATTGATAGAGGATGTATGCAGGTTATCCAATCCAATGAGTATTTCAAGTCAGAAAACTGATATTTTTAAGCAGCAACATGATTTTTTTCAATGCAGTTTGAGAAAGAGACAAACTCAGCATGTATGTGGATATAAACTTTACCCACTAGGTTATCAGTACTACATTGCATGATAAGGTTGATGAGAAGATGCTATATTGTTGTATGACAGAGTGGTTTATTAATCATTTGTCAATAAGGAACAAATAAAAAGTATGGTATTTAATGAAATATGCAGCTGAAGTTGACTGCTCACTCCTTGACAGTGGCATGTAGTGACCCACAGGCAGCAGGGGTGTGAAGGAATAATATTCAAGAACCATTTGATACTAATTTAACTTCACAAACTTCACTTCTTGATTTTACAATATTCAGTTGTTGCAAGCTGTGGCTGAAATGCTAGCACAAATAATAGTGATAAGAGGTTTTTCTGCCTGTGTTATGTCCTATTTTAGTGGCATGCCTAATGCTTTAATTTTAAACAAAAAATCGAATTGCAAAATACCTTGCTGGTACTGTCAAGCACTGTCAAGCACTGGTCTTCTGATACAAAATAATTATCAGCAAAGGGGTTCATTAAGTATCAGACATACACATTATTGTGATATATTTTTTGTCCAAACATATCAAAGTTAAATTTACATTTAGTGATTTCTTTATCGTTTGTTGACTGGCCATTTATCCACCCATTTGTAAATCCATCCATCCATTCATCCATCCATCCATCCATCCATCCATCCATCCATCCATCCATCCATCCATCCTCCATCCATCCATCCACCCATCTCTTAATTAATAATTTGAATAATGTTTTGCAAACAAGTAACTAAAATAAATTACAATAATGTGGTGATAACAGTAAGTACTGTAGATGCTTGTCTTCACTGCTTCCGTGACATTGAAAACAATACATAGGAAACTGTTTACCTTTTTATTGATTTTCTTACGTTATACATCAGAAATTATGTACACAAGGGATAAGAAGAGTTTTGGCAAGATTGCAGGAATGATCTCTGTATAAAAATATGCCGAAACAATGAATATGAAAAGCAAAATCACAAGGAAAAAAATAGAAATCAGGTACCCAAATAAAAAGCAACAATATGTGCAGAAAGTTATATGATAAATCTTATCAGATGAACAAAATATAAGCAAGCCAAGTGTGGGATCAGCAAAGAAGAGTTTAATACACTGAGACCAACTGAAGTAGTCAATACCTGTAATTAACCACACTTTTTATCCACCTAGTGCATCAGTTCACAAGAATCCATTGCAGGCACTGAGTACAGCTCCTTTTTGTAAGAATATAGACACCTCAGAGGTTGATACAGGTAACTAGAATGAGTGTGGGCCACAGGACATTTTATTTAGCAGTGGGATAATAGGTCTCTCAGTTATTTTCCATGCATAGCTATAAGTACCTCAGAAAAAATGAACGGTGTCTGGCTTACAACCTTTGGGCTAATGTGATAATAGTTTATAGGAATGGGTAGAATGGAGGACAGGAATTAGAAATGAATAAAGTGAGTTTAGCCCTTCTTTACCAAGTTAGGATCAATGATCTTGAATTGCAAAGAATCAATCTTTTGGAAAGAGCTACAACAGATATTCAGTACATGGCATGCTAGAAGCAAACACCCACTGCAGGCCATCATCCCCGTAGACATCACCACATCATTTGAATAAGAAAGTTGAAGGGAACTTATATGGCAAGAACTTGTTGTTACAGTATGACAGGTCAAGAACTTTCATGCTCTGCTTTAGAAAAGATAGTCATTTGGACTCTCAAACACCTGAGATTACTGAAGAAGTTATTAAGAAAAATGTTACAAAAACTGATGCCATGACATGGGTACAAACCATAAAAAGAGGTAAACAAAGAAACTGAGGATGCCTGTTTATTCCTGCTGAAAAAAAATACTCTCACTATGTTAGACAGTGATTATGAAAAAAAAACTTCAGCTTGAGTTAACAGCATTGTGACAAACTGATCAGAGTGAAGCAAATGCTACCATGAAGAAGAGATGTAACACAAGGACTGATATGCCAAACAGAATGTTACTTCTTGAAAAAGTGAATCAATAAGAACTGTGGTGAAATGTCAGGTGATAAATAAGAACCAAATTTAGCATACAACGCACCTGGGTTTCAAATGCCAGGTCATCAAATTATATTTAATCAGAAATTGAACTGGACTAGTTATGAACACAGTTTGCATTACATATCATTGCATTTATGTTAAAAACACAAAAACTAGTAATACAAGTACTAGGAAGAAGAGGAAGGGTAAATCAAGAATCAGACACTAAATTTTAAATGTTGTAAGCACTTTTATCGTATTTATTAAAACAAACTTCTTCAGACAACAAGAGCAAAGCTAAGAACACAGTTTAAATAACCCTCCATTAAATCATGTGACCCAAAAGGAAATTACATCACTAAAACAAATCTTTAGAAATAGCACCATTTTGTGGTTCAAAGTCTGAACTGCAACTAAATAAACAGTCAATTCATTTGTAAAAGTACCTGGCTACCATATAGTATAACAGAACAGAAAACATATTGCATAGAAATACAACCATAAAAACCATCACATATAAACACTTAAAACCAAAAATTTTACCTATCCAGTACCTTCACTTTTAATAAGCACTGCATTGAGCATGTATCATTCAACCCAGGAAAGCTATACACATTTAATTGAACCATACTATGTGGAAGCCAGTTACTTTTATGAATGAATTGACTGCTTATTTACTTGTAGTTCAGTCTTTGAACCACAAGACGATGATGTTTCTAAAGATTTGTTTCAGTGACGCCATTTCTTTTTGGATCACTTGATTTAATGGATTGTTATTTAACCTATGTTCTTAGCTTTGCTCTTGTTGTCTGAAAAAGTTTGCTTTAATAAATAGTGACGAAAACTAACAACCAATCTAATAACGAGGATTTTTGTACATCTTTGAGGGGACATCAAACCTATATGAGGAGGAAAGTGGGTCAATAGCAGAACCCGTGTCCCTGGAAATTAAACAATCATCACCGGAGATGAGTCCTGGTGACATGAATGACCATTCTGGATTTGAAGTCATCAGAGAATGTGTACAGGTTGTTACTAATACACAAGGTGACTTTAAATTTTTCAGTTATGCTGATGTAGATGTTGAAATTTTTTTAGCCAATATTTTTGCTAAAGGTTTAACTTTTGCTCCATCAAGGAAAGCAGACCTTGCAAATACTATTTTGGACTTAAAACTGTTCACACATAAAATGAAATTAACAGACAGGTTGGAGAGACAACAGAGATTCCCGACCAGGAAAATCCAGGGTCTAAAACACCTATCCTATACATATAGGCTAAATGTCCTGTCCCTCTACTTAGTTTCATACAGACTGCTGAGAGGTGACCTGTGTCTGGCATACAAGGCCATTTCAGATCTGCCTTAATGGAGTTACTGCATATCCATACGACAAACTCCACTCATACAACCCACATGTAAGGCCTTAACTTGGTCTGTGACATTAATAGAACTTGTTGGTGGGATAGATTTGTGTCCCAAAGACTCCCCCATCTGTGGAATAGACTCCCTCTCCATGTCAAGCAGAGTACCTCTCTAGCCCTCTTTAAGAGGAACCTGGACAACTGGATGGGAAACAGAAAATACACCCCTGGGATCCCACCAGTGTCCCTGCTGGACAGGGGAAAGTGGTGCTGACTTTGAGGGAACATAGGCAAAATTCTTGGCTAGGCTTATAAGGGCCTCCAGGCCAAGAGCCTAGTATCATTCTATGAACCTATGAACCTATTATTGTTTGGTTCTGATACTTGTTCTGATGGACAATTCAGAGTTAGTAATTCATTTAATCCACCACTCTACCCTTTATTAGGTACTTTTGAGCTTATTTGTGAAATGGACATGAGGTCACTATTGTGTAAATGACGTAAATGTGACGAGATGTATAATTTAAGTAAGGATGAACAAGATTTGATTTATTCTTTACATTGTTCTGATGTAAGAGTCATGAAACCTGATAAAGGGGGAGGGCTGGTCTTGAATGTTTAAAATATTGAATACAGACACATATGAACCTGTGTTGCTAAATGAAGTGAATGGTGCTTATTCTAGAATTAAATCTCATATCAATGACTTGCCGATTGATTTCTGTATTGATATAAATTTGTATAATTATTTGAATATGCCTTCACCATTAATCCCAGTTATTGTTGGGATCCCCAAAATCCATGAGGACTTACAAGAAACCCCTTTACGACCAATAGTGGATGGAAGAAATTCCATCACTTATATTTGTGCAAAATTTGTAGACAGTAAGCTGAAAAGATTTCTTGAACATGAGCCCCAAATTTGTAAAGATTCATGGTCCTTTCTTGAAAAAATGAATCTGCTCAAATTTAAGGCCGAATATAATTTTCTAACTGTTGATGTCACAGATCTATACACATTCATCTCCCACGAGTTGGGGATTCAATGGGTAATTGTTTTTTTATTAAAGAAAGGAGCATCCACTGATTATGTCAGCTTAATAGGGGAATTATTAGATTTAATTTTGGCTACTAACTTCTTATATTTTGATGCTCAATATTTCTTACAAAAAAGAGGGGTTGCTATGGGTTTACATGTGGGGCTAGTTTTGTTAACATTGTCATGGCCATGTGGGAATATGAGTTTTTATTTACGAACCCCATTATTACAGAGAAGACATTTTTTGCACCCATTACCTGGATGATATTTTTATCATCATAAAGGGTAATGCAGATACAGGTTTGGTATTACTTGAATATTTTAATAATTCTACTGATTTTCTGGAATTTACTTCTAATTATAATTCTGATGTGATTTAATTTTTAGATATTGAATTAAGGAAAGACAATGCACATTTTAGATATACCTCATAGATTTTTAGAAAAGCTACATATTCTAATTCTTTTTTGCATTTTTCTAGCTCCCATCCTTTTCACCAAAGACACTCTGTTGTAAAAGGCCAATTGGTCAGAGCAGCTAGGGTGGTCAGTTTAGAACAAAATTTTTTTAATGAGTGTGACAATTTAAGGGATATGTTTCTTAAATGAGGGTATCCATCTGTTTTAGTTGATCAATTAATTAGTGAAGTACAAAGTAGGAGATCTGCTGGGTTCTTTAAACCAATTTTAAATCATGAGGGCTGGTTGGAAAGCCCTGGAAGGTTTGGTGACCATAGAGCTCAAGAGAGTAATTTATTGACAACTGGCTTTAGTCTGAGTTTCATTAACCCTTTTAGTACGGATGCTATTTACCTTAAGGAAATTTTACATAAAAATTGGAATCTATTTTTGGATGATATTAATTTAAAACAGAAGTTAGGTGATTGTCCTAGGGTTGTTTTTAAAAAAAGTACCAATTTAAGAATGTATTTGTTTCTAAAAATTCATTTGATTCTAAGACATTTCCTTTAACTAGATGCCCTGGAGTGTATAAGTGCAAAGCTTGCTCTTATTGTAAATATGTTGATACTGACAATAATTTCACAGTCCGTAATACCAATTATGAGATCAAGTGTAGGTTTAGTTGTAACTTTAAAGGTGTTATTTATCTGGCTAAGTGCTTGTTCTGTGAAAGCTTTTATATAGGTAAAACAGAATGCAGATTTAAAGAATGACTATATGAGCATATTTATAATATTAATAAATTGCATGGTCATAATGCCCTAGCCAGACATATTATGATCTTTGCAGAACATCATTTTAAATTCAAAGTAATTGAGCAGGTTTTGTCTGATGAAAGAGGGGGGTCACTGGGCTCTCAAATTGTAATGCTGTGAACTTAAGTGGCAAGTTCGATTAAATGCCTATAGCTTTCCTGAATTGAATGATACATGCTCAACACAGTGCTTATTAAAATTGAAGGCACTGGATAGGTAACATTTTTGGTTTTAAGTGTTTATATGTGATGGTTTTTATGGTTGTATTTCAATGCAATGTGTTCTTAGCCTTGATCTTGTTGTCTGAAGTACTTTATTTTAATAAATATAGATGAAAGTATTTACATTTAAAATTTATTGTCTGATTCTTGATTTACCCTTCCGCTTATTCCTAGTACTTATATTAATTGCATTTATGTTGATAACATACTTAAAAACAGCATATTCTATCATTAAATAAAATACGAGCAGTCAATGACATCTATAAATAAATGTAGACCTACTCATATAAGGAAAGATTCACCATGACAAGAAATGCCATAGTGAAGAGATATTGCCTACTGTGGCCTAATATGCAAATATGATATTGTACAACATGGGGAAAATGAAGGCAGAACATGGCTGAGCATCAGTCAGACAATTTAAAGAATGATGAAAGTAAAGAAAAGTATAACACAGCACAATGTGTACTTTAGTGTGTCTGTAAAGATTGTGTAAAATGTATCACTGTTCACTTTCACAGTGAAGACAGAAAAAGTAAAACATGCTAGAAGCGGAAATGGTGAAGGGTTACAACTTATATTAGTATATGTAATGGTACATATGTACTTATGTGCAACATGTCAATCCAACCAGCAAATTACAATAGCAAAGCAAGGAGACTATGCTGAAAGATAAGATACTTACTAATACTGATGTGAAGAGATTCCAAGGAGGGGCTCAGGGTGATAGTGAGAGTGTCAGAAGTGAGAAAGAGGATACTATCCAAGTTGAGATTGTAATGAAAAGGAATGATGGAAGGCAAGGAATTAGGTAGACAAGGTACAAGGACTGGATTTAGACTCAGCCAAAAATAAAAAGGGGCAGGCAAAGCAGGCAGTTCAGTACGGGACAAGCAAGTGAAACCCACAGAGATGAGGAAGAGCAGATGGAATAATGAGTAAGGAAGCAAAGAAAGGTATAGGAGGATTTGGAAATAAGCCCAATGCATGATGAGGAAATTAAGTGAAAGGGGAAGCAAAATTATAAAGGAAAAGCAGGGGAAAACTGCAGGGAAGGGAAACAAAGTATAGCAAATGGTTCATAGGGTAATACTGGCCTACTGAAATGGAGGAACCTTTGCTGCATAGCCACAAGATCCCCAATTATTAATACCCATAGACATTCCAGTGAAGCACCGTGTAAGTTATAAACAAGCAGAGTGTAATGTACAATACATGCATTAGTTTCTTAAGTGGGTTATTCTTCAGTGAATATTTAGACAGGAGAAGAGACTTGGACATTAGATAGTTTAGGTAATATATCCTGTGTTGAAGCAAGAGCATTTGGCTGGGATGAAGACTTACGTTTTGAGTTGCATTATGAATTGGAAATAAATGAATTTGGAATAACTATCTTGAAAAGAAGCACATAATTTAATATAAATATATTTTCAGCACATATATTTTATTAATAATATAGAACTCAACACAAATCCTCTTGTCATGCAGTTATATTAAAGTGCAAAAAAATCCACACATAGCTTTCTGTAGTTTTTTCACTAGCATAGGTTTCAAAATGTACCTTCAAAATATTTATGACCAGTATATTTTTCTAGCATGACTTGAGATTTCATACACCACAACAAGCTATTTCTTTCTGGATGTTTGCTTTTAAAAGATGAGCACCAAGCTATTCCAAGAGGCAACTGTAGAACAGGTTAACAGCCTCAAGTACCTTGCGGGAGTGATTGAAGGAAAGGGAAATCTGAAATATGAGGCCAAAACTAGATTCAGAGGGGCTGTTGTCAACTAGCACAGAGTGTTAGGGGTAGTACATGACAAAAGAATGTCAAAGAAGCTGAAAAGTAAGGTGTACAAATAGTGGTGTGACCAGTACTACTGTATGGTACACAAGCCTTGTAGTAAAGGCAAAGCAGTTGAGGCACTAAATTGAGAAACTTGGCAACAGTTGGCATGACACCCTGACCCCGTGTAGAATAATGGGAAGAATTGGGCTAACAATGATGATGATGATGATGATGATGATCTGGTTTGCAGCTCACTATGAGAACTCTCCCTTAGCCAACACAATAGACAATGTCATTCCAATTAAATGACTGCAACATTGCAATTGAATTCAATATTGTAAGTCATATTGCTGAAAATATTTTTTTGACATGTTTTAATAGAAACTCTATAAGATAATGGTATTAATAGTATTCCACAGGTGCCCTCCCCATGAGCAATGTCATCTAGTTGCTATAGCAAAATCTGCATTTGCAGCTTAATAAAAACAACTCACAAAACAACCATTTCCATCTTGTTGGTCTTGGTTATAGAAAATGTTGTTGTTGTATCTTTCGGCTTTTCCCAGTTAGGGGTCGCCACAGCAGAACTCTGGTCCACTAATGATTGGCAGTAGATTTTTACATACCGAGTTGCCAGCCCTGACGCACAACCTTCAACGAAGGTACGCCCATTCATTCATGGTTATAGAAAATACACTTCCCAAAATCATGAGGAGTGTTTCATTACTGCTTCTGCATGAAGAGTATAATAAGAAACAGAATAAATCACCATTTACCATTATCTCAGTGATGTTCCTTTGGCTAGTGCTGATGATGGCTGGCCTTCACTTATAATGCGAGTATATAAACAGAATGACTCTGAATGTTTACTCGTTCACAAATGAGTGCATATTGTTTTACTTTATTTGCTGTTTACAAAAACCCAAAGCATAGTATTTTTTCTAGTGTCTTTCTAGGATTCGTGCTGTAATTGTACGGACCTTGTTACTAGATCCAATAGCTCCCCTGCCTGCTACAGTATTATATCTGTATTTACTTAAGATGTGTACAATGATAATATTTTGGCTTATGCCTAACACTCTTTGCATTTTTGAGTTTTTCTAAAGAATGATTTTTCTTTTCACTACAGCTCTTTCTCTCTATCCCAAAGTTCCAAGCTCCTCAGCCTTGCATATCCTGAGCTAGGAAGCTAATCACGCTGCTTGAAGTAAAGGAACCCAGTAATAATCTCCTACTGCCTCATCTAACTACCTCATATATCTGTACCTTTCCAAGAAAGGAAGTCAGAAAGTATGTAATTTTTCCAACAAACCTGGCTACTATGCATTTATTGTAACTACTACTTTCTAACAGACTAAGGTACACTTCCAAACCTAGGTTAGCCAGCAGCCATATCCCCCTCTCTGCCCTCTGTTGCCTCTCTCTCTCTCTGTACAATTTCTATTGTATTGCCTGCAATTCTGTGTCTTCCCTATCAAAGTTAAGGTATTGCTCCTATTTACAGTGTTTTTCTTTCCAGACATATAGGATTTTCAAGCATATCATTTCCTACCACCTCCATAAGGCTATTTCCTCTGCCCAGACCTTTCCCCTCTCATTTCTACTATCATTTCCCATAGTAAACTGTTTTGTCTCTTACTGCCTCCACTATAGCATCTCTTGACTCTATCCAGACCGGTAAACTAATTTCTCCCTCTAGAATTAAGCATTTCACTGACCAATTGTTTTTTTCTCTATGCCAAACACTTTTCTTGTTTCTACCCGCTCCGTTTGCCCTGTGGGCTCACTCCGCTCCCCTACCCTACCCCCAAATTATACCCACCCAGTGAACCTGACCTTATACTTCCCTAGCCACACCCTCAACCCTAATCTACCAATTACCTCTCTTCACAACTCTATATCAATTAACAAACTTTGGCTCCTTTTTGGTTAGCCTTACCTTTCCACACCCACTTTGTCCCTCAAACCCTCCACACATCACAACTAGTCTTCAGTTTTTTCTTCCAATTAGCCTAATCTCCACCACGCTACACCTCTAACTATGTATAACCACTGTAGGCCTATTCACCTTAACATTCTTTTCTTATCCATTGGGCTCACCTCATTACTTATATCTCTTTGCCTAACTTCGTATGAATCCCCAGCTTTTGCTACATTTCTTCACCTCCCAAGACAAACAAGCCCTCGCTCTCCTATCACCTTCCTAACACACTGTAACATAACATCCTATTCATCCTTCATTCTACCACACTTTCATAGACTAACCCATATTAAATATCTCCAAATGAAAAAAGGACACCTTTCTCTCTGTAAAATGTTCAAACTAATATGTAACCCACAAAACTGCTTACTACTACACAGTGATATCCATCCAAACCCTGGTCCTAACTTCACCACCCCAAATACTCTTTCAGCCCCTACTATCACTCCCCTAAATGTCCCAAAAAGCCTAAAATCTCTACTTATAGGTTACCTCAATATAAGAAGTGTTAATAACAAAATTACCCAGCTACATGCCCTATTAGACATCTATTCCTTTGACACCTTATGCCTTACTGAAACGTGGCTTAAACCTACAACTAAAGACAATGACATTGTCCCTCCAGGCTATAACATTCTCAGACTAGACTGTCTAAATAAAAAGGGAGGTGGAGTAGCAATACTGTTCAAATTTGAACTGAAGGGCTCATCATTAGATTTACATCCTCCACCATCTAACTATGCAGAAATTTCAACCTCAAAGCTCCAAATTAATGCTAAGAAATCAATATACATTATCTGCTCTTACATCCCCCCTGGGAACAATATCAGTACTCTTGAAAACACACTAAGCTGGCTGTCCATGTCCCCACCACAAGAAACCATACTCCTTGGTGACTTTAATATTGATTGGAATAGCTATATCTCTGCCAATCCAACTAAGCATATAAACCTCTTTGGCTTCCGCCAAACCATTACCTTCCCTACCAGAACCCATAAGCCTAGCAAGAAACAAACTACCTTAGATTGGATACTAGTAAATAATGACCCCCATACTTATCAAACAGGTATACTCCCTGACAATATTAGTGACCATTCTCTTACTTACATCTCTAGGCAAAAGACTCACATTCGTAATCTAATAGCTTTTATAACTACCAGAAACAAAAAATATCTCAAACCAGGTAATTTTCAAGCTGAGCTCAAAGTTTGCAATTGGTCTCCCTAAAATACCTACCTCTTGACGAAGCCATTTCATACTTTAAGAAAACATTTCTGCAGATCCTTGAGCACCATGCTCCCACTTGTACTGTTAGAACAAAAAAATAAATCAGCCCCCTGGCTGTCAAAGGACACAAGGCTAAATATTCGTTTAAGAAACAAACTCTGGTCCAAATGGAGAAAAACTAAAAACCCAATTGATCACCTAAATTTTAGACAAATTTGTAATACCACTAAGAAATTCATAATCCTTGACAAATAAAACTGCTACCTCAAAATCCAACAGAACCAACAAAACAATCCTCAAAAGTTCTGGTCAGGTATCAACAAATTACGCCACCGAGGACAATCCAAAACACCTACCCCCTCTAACCTAAGCCGAACCTCTCCCAACCAAATCGCCGACACCTTTAACAATTTTTTCTTTGAAACAGTCCAGTCACTAGCAACTACCTTACCACCTATTACCACCACTAAATTTCCCTCACTAACCAACTTGCCCCAATCATTTAACTCTCAATCTGTTCCAACATCTTTAATGCACTCCTTGCTTCTTAAACTTAAACCATGTACTTCTCCCAGCTGAATACATGCAAATTGCAGCTGGTGTACTTGCCTACCCTTTTTCTATCCTAATAAACAGAACTATCTCTGAATCTTATGTCCCATCCATCTGGAAAGTCTCCTATATCATCCCTCTGCATAAGGGAGGTACCTCAAATGAATTATCAAACTTCCGCAAAATAGCCCTACTCCCTCCCCTTGCAAAAATTATGGAGAGATGTATCCACTGGCAATTACTTCAGTACCTCCTACAAAACAACCTACTAGTTGACTGCAAACATGGTTTCAGGCCACACCATAGTACTACAACAGCTCTTCTATCCTTTACAGACTGTTTTAATAAAGACAGGAATACTAACCTTCTATTTTCTGCACTCTTCTTAGACCTCTCAAAGGCCTTTGATATGGTTAACCACCAACTATTAATAGGTATACTTGAATCACTCTCCCTTAATCATCAACTAGTAAAATGGTTCACATCCTACCTTGAAAACAGAAAACAAGCTGTCCTGCGGGAAAACAATCTAGCTTCTCAGCTTCCTATCACCCTTGATGTCCCTCAAGGATCCATTCTTGGACCTCTCCTTTTCACAATTTTCATTAATGATCTAAAAACCTCCCTTCCCCAAACTACATGCATACAATATACAAATGATTCGACTCTGATATGTGCCGCATCCTCCCCTGCAAAATTACATACTAACACGCAGTCTTTACTTTAGTTGAAAACTGGTTCCGTCAAATATGTCTCCTCCTGAACCCAAAAAAATGAAATTACTACTATTTACTCCCACACAGAAGTCCCCCTCTATCAATTTCATAGTGAAATCAAACAATGGCACAGAAATAACCCCTGAAACCACCACCAAACTCTTCGGTGTAATAATAGACAACCATCTCAACTTTGACACACACATTAACTCAACTATTAAATCAGTAAATAGAAAACTTGGATTCCTGTATAGAATCAGACCATTTCTTACAGAGTCAGCAAAGATCTCTATTGCCCAAACCCACCTCATTTCCACCCTACTCTATGCCTCCCCTATCTATATAAATCTATCCAAAAGCAACCTAAATAAACTAGCAACTGCCTACAACAACATAGCCAAATTTGCCACCGGCGCCCCTTTCCGTACTCACTACTGCCTTAATCTTAAACTTCTAGGATGGCTGGAAGTGCAAAGCCAACTCATTTTTATTCACAAGATTTTACATCATCCTACAAATACTCCCATACTATGTAGCCTAGTTAATTCTTATAAAAACCTTCCTACCCTAAAATCTGCTAAAAAGCTAAAGGTTGCCACCACTAAATCCATTAACAAATCAGGGAACTGCCTATTCTCAAATGCAGTTGGCAATACTTGGAACAAACTTCCAACTGAAATAACATTCCTTACTTCCCCCAACCTTTTCAAGAAACAATTGAAAAACATCAATAAAACCCAGTGGCTTTGCCCTGCTCCAAGCCTGACTGATACTTTTCTCTTTTTTTCTGTTCTGACTCCCTAACTGAATTCTTTTTGCTGAGACTTCTCTACCTTCTACGTATGACGTGATTAAACATTTTTCTCTTTTACTGTTGTAACTCCCTACTGTGCTGTATGAATTTTTATGTACATTACATATCTGTTTGTTTTTTTTTCTTATATATATATATATATATATATATATATATATATATATATTATATTTATATAAACTGAACAAGAACAATTTTCTTTGTTTATTTTCCTAAATGGTAGTAAAAAAAAAAAGAAACAAAATATTTTGCTTTTGCTATAATTATTTCTGCCAATCAATTGTATACTTATGTAATTATTTTGTATTTCCACTTTTCTTGTGGACTATGTAATTATTTTGTATTTCTACTGTTCTTGTGGACTATTTGTATAACATTTTTTCTTTTTATTGTCTTGGAGCTTTTCTCCTCAGGCCTCTACTGAAAATGGACATATATCTAGTTAGACTAGCCCGGTCAACAAATGTAAAATAAATAAATAAATACTAACTGGACCTACACTGACTTACTGCTGCGCAATCTAATCCCACTCTGACATTCCTCACTTCTTTTTTCTCAGCTTTATCATTTTGTTACCTGAGCTTCTGTTTACTCCACTTAGGGTATTATTATATTCTCTTAATGTGAATATGTACACATATACTGTCTTTAAATATTTATGTTTGCATGTATTATCTATATAGAACTCTATGTAAGTGAATGCTGTATTGTCACTGTTTCACATAACCTTGCATAATGAGCCTGCAATTGCTCATTCAGTGATCAGTGCTCTACCCAGGTAAACAATTCATTGAGATAAATGAATATCTCCATAATACTAATATCCCCATCCCCAATACAAATATATTACAAATATACATAGTCTCAGCTATATAGTGCATTAAAGCAGTGCAAGAGACACACTGTCCCATTTTTTCCAGGTTCAATTCAAACAATTCTCATTATAGCTTATCTAGCTCCCATTACAAAGTTCCTGAGTCTCATTATTAATAGGTTCTTTATAACTATAATCTCATGCCATCATTCATATGTCTGTGGAAACAGAGATTGAATTTCTGAAATCATAGGATCATAGGTAGGTCACTACTGTTCATATACTTTTAATATCGATCCTGTCTAACACTTACAGTTAAAGAGGCAGTTTATAGGGAAGAGCAAAGGCTGTGGTTGCCCCAGGTGAAATATATCACTGTGCATGACTGGAACTGTGGAAGAATGTAACAAATGACCCTAAAAGTCAATTGGTTCACAGTAATGGTAATCATTTATACAGCTGTGATTTGCTTGCAGAGACATCAAGAGTGTATATGTGTCTGCATATACGTGTGTGTGTGTGTGTGTGTGTGTGTGTGTGTGTGTGTGTGTGTGTGTGTGTGTGTGTGTGTGTGTGTGTGTGTGTGTGTTAGCAGAAAGAGCAAGGAGACAGTATAGGTCATTGCCATACTTTTTGAAACTGGTATTAAGTAAAATCATAAAAGGTCTTTGAGATTTTTCCCTCTTTTTGGTCTGCTTTTAGGTCCTCATTTTTTTACACATAGATTGCCCATGGCAGTAATTAACTGCGGCACTATCACCCTTGACCTATTTTCAAGTACACCTCCATGTAGCTGCGATACTGTCTAGAAAAGAATGACCATAAAGGTCATTCCACCTTTTCTATGTATATATTTCTCATGAGTGTAAAACAACTTCACCACCTGTTTGCTAAAACTAAGAAAACTTAGAAAGAAAATTGCAGTGGTACTCTCTACTTAAAAAAACATTTTGTCATCTCACAAAAACTCAGCATGTTTATGTGCACTTTCTTGCTAATGCTATTTATCTGCAACCAAAAATAACATAAGCAAATAACTTATTTAATATCCACTGTCCTTAATTATATTAATTTATTCAAAAGAAGATTTGTTCTACAAAGTTGCAGTATGCATGTAGGAAACACAAGAGTTTCAAATGATGGTGAACATTACTGGTACTTCTAAAACTGTTTTTTCACTAAACAGCACATGAAATATTTCATATAACCAGATACAAAATATCATCTCCTGCAAGGCAGTAAGTGTAAATGTTTACAAAAAATGGTGCCCACAATAAAGAATGCCATGGCAATCATGGTTGTTGGCACAATATCATTCTGCTATATTGAAAAAAGCAGAAAATAACTTTAAAGAGTAGACCCCCCCCCGCCAACATATCTACACTGAATTGTAAATGCAATTACCCTTAGTATGAACATATCCATCAAATGTTATCTACAGTTTCTATTAATTCAATTACTGTTAATAAGCACATATCCATCGACTGAGATCTGCAGTTATGTTTAATAAGCGATATACAGAACAATATTGCACAATGAACAAACCTATTGAAGAGCTGCATATGCCACATCTAAGCATTGTATGGTATGTTGCATTTATTTTCTTTTATTTAATCATTGTCTAAACAAATGCCAATGGCTGGCCAGTGGAGTATTTAGCAGTAAGAAAGACAGTAATATTTGATGATGTTTTATAAACATTGCATGCCATCCTTCATCAAGAAGATGTGGCATTTATTTGACAGCCATGTTTGCATACTCCTGTGGTGTACACTGTCATCTAAGGTGAGAATTCTCATCTATCCAAGGATTTTCCAGGACACTTTTTTTTTTATGTGAGACTGCTGTGGTCTCAGGAAAAAAAAAAGTCATTTGGACTAAGAGGGAGAAGTCAAATGTAGAATCAAATTTTAAACTGGGGATTACAGTTTTAATTGCTATTTAGATACCAAGTATTTCTCCAGAAACTAAGACTAGAGGACAAAAGAATCATCTGTGTAATTAATAACATTAATATTAATTTCTATTAATAAACAAAGTTCATCCTTGTCTTCCTTAAGCACAACTTTGATCTATGGAAGGGAAAAAGAAAATTTACTCCAAGACTGCCCCCTGTACTACTAATGGACTGAGGCAGCTCCGAAATGCTTTATCCCATTCAGGTGTCTCCTCAAATTATCTATAGTATGAGCCCAGTTATTCTCATTAGGGGTAATATATAGTTGTTGACCATAGGATGGTTAAGGTCAATGCATAACCAAATGGGATGGGTTATTTTGAGCAAAAAAAAAAGGGAAACTGACAAACCTTAAAAATGGCCTACAAGGTCATTTAGCCTAGTACTTCATAGGTTCATAGGTTCATAGGTTCATACTAGGCTATCTGCCCAAGGGCATTTATAAGCCTAGCCCATAGTTATGTGGCTTTCCCCACCCCTTTAGTTTGAATAAAACTAGGCCTATTATTTTGTTGTGCCTCTGTCAAGCAGTGACACTGAAGTAATCCCTGGGGTATATCTGCGATCTCCCATCCATTGGTCAAGATTCCTCTTGAACAAGGCCAGCGAGGTGCTCTGCCTCACATATACCGGGATTTTGTTCCACAGCATAGGGAGTCTCTGGGTGATGAATCTGTCCCTCCAGCACAGCCTATTAATAACCGTGTCAAGGTTTAAGTCTCCCGCCCTTGTGGTTCTGAGGGATCTAGATTTTTTGAGGTGAAGCATATTCATCAAATTTGGGTTTGACATGGCCTTATATGTCAGGCACAGGTCACCTCTGAGCAAGCGGTATGAGACTGAATAGAGCTGGAGTTCTTTCAGTCGGGCAGCATAAGACATATTTTTGAGACCCTTTATCCTTTTGGTGAGGAACTTTTGGGGCCTTTCCAGCTGCTGCAGGTGTCGGGTCAGATACATTCCGAATGGGGCATTGTACTCAATCATAGGTCTAATGAGTGATGAGTACAGGGGGACGATGACCTCCCTTGATCTAGATGTGAATCCCTTCATGATCAGGTGTGCAATGTAGAAGGTTTTCCTAACTACTTTAGCAACATGAGTGTCAAGCGAAGGCTACTGTCAACCTGGGTCCCCAGATCCCTGATGACTTCTTCTGTGCTCAGTGGATTGCCACCTATATGGTAGCTAGGGGTAACCTTGTTTTTCCTGAAGGGTATGACTATGCATTTCTTGGTGTTTAACTTTAGGCCATGGCTCTGGCACCAGTTATCCATTTCTGTGAGGCCCTTCTGAAGGATATCTGTGTCAGATGTGTTTTCGACTATGGCGCCCAGTTTGCAGTCATCTGCAAACTTTGTCAGCCATAACCCTCCTGTGTTTGCTTATACTTCAGAAAAGTAGATGCCGAACAAGATTGGACCCAGGACTGAGCCCTGTGGGACACCACTTGTGACAGGCTTTGAGTCTGACATGGCTCCAGCAACTCTGACCCTGTGGGTTCTGTCACTTAGCCAGTTTGCAACCCATCTTGTGATGTATGGGTTTACATTCAAGCTGATGAGTTTTTCGATGATACCTGAGTGGGGTATTGTATCGAAGGCCTTTGCCAGGTCGAGGTAGGCTGTATGGACTGCCTTTCCCTCATCAATGGCCTTGGTGACTGTCTCGAAAAAGTCAACCAAGTTTAGGAGGCATGATCTGCCTTTGACAAAGCCAAACTGGGTTGGATCCAAAGTCTGCAAGTTCCCTATGTCTTTATTTATGAGTTCCATTATGATCCTCTCCATGGCTTTGCAGATAAGGCTTGTCAAGCTAATGGGACGGAAATTTCCAGGGTCGGTGGAGGCACCGCCCTTGTGAAGTGGGACCACAGTCGCCGTGCGCCACTCCTTGGGTACGTATCCTGAGGTGAGGCTAAGATTAAACAGCTGCCCTAACTGCAGGTTTAATTCCTCATTGAGTTCGTGGAGCACACAGCCGGGGACACCATCCGGTCCCATGGATGCTGTGTTTTTTGCCTTGGAGAGAGCAGTTCTCACCTGGGCGTTGGAGATGTTTTACTTATTTATGAACTTATGAATTTATAAGAACATAATGATATAATCAGTGGTGAAATATAGGGATAAAAGCAACAAATACATGAAAAAACTAACAGTGTCAATTTCTGCTTAGCAAAGGGATCAGTATCACACCTTATCTTGTTAAGCACAACAAGCAGCCTTGGCAAGATGATATCTAGCTCTATATCTATGGATAAATGCAAACACACACACACACACAAACACATATATATACATATATATATATATATATATATATATATATATATATATATATCTATATCTATATACATACATAAATATATATACATATATATATATATACACACACACACACACACACACACACACACACACACACACACACACACACACACACACACACACACACACACACACACACACGCAGACACACACACACACACACACACACACACACACCATCCACCACACAAACACACACAATCACTCTACTACATGAAAGCAGGGGGGCAAGAACCCCTGCACCCCCCACCCCCCCTACATAAATATTCTCACTCCGAGGTCACACTACATACAAACACACTCAAAACGCCCCCATACAAGGAACTTTCTCTTCACACACACACATCACAGCAACAAAACACACTGACACATACCACAGCCCCTACCCAAACTCCTTAACACACACACACACTTACCTGAATTCATAACCATAGTAGAACTTTAGAAGCGCTAAATTCAAAACCTCTGGTATTCGAGGTTTTGAATTTCGCACTTCTAAACTTTCACTATTATGTGGATTTGGCTTCTTGGGCTCAAAATACTAAAATTTGAGATTTCAGTATTTCAAGCTTCTGAACGGAACCCATATATATATATATATATATATATATATATATATATATATATATATATATATATATATATATGTATACATATACACATACAAATATAAATATATATATATATATATATATATATATATATATATATATATATATATATATATATATATATATATATATATTTATGTCAAATACCATATGGTCGATATTTGGAAGTTCGAATATCTAATAAAAAAAAAAAAAAAAAGAAAAACATACACTAACAGTGCAGCACCCTCCACCCCTCCTACTTAAATATAACAACTCCGAGACCGCACTTCAGTGCAGAAAAGGGAAATTCTCCCATTCTGCACCATACTCCACCATTAAAAGTCAACTATCGAACACTCGAAATGTCAAACATATGGTCTCAACCATATAACGTTCGACATTTTAAGTGTTCAAATAATTGACATAGAACCTATATATATATATATATATATATATATATATATATATATATATATATATATATAAAAATAAATATATATATATATATATATATATATATATATATATATATAGAGAGAGAGAGAGAGAGAGAGTGTAAAGGGCAGTGACTTATACAATTTATCCTTAAACATACTTTTCCATTAATATGTCTGCTAATATGATGGCCTTTGTATTAAAAGAAGAATTTGATTCCTCATCATGCAAAAAGATACTCCTTCACTTCCTTTCCTTTGTTGTCTAAAATAAAAAAGTAAAAGAAAATAAATGCGGAATGTTTTGTGAAATGGAAAACCTACATAAAAATTTGTGTTTTTTTTCTCTGTATCACTCCAGTATAAAATGGCAAGTTGAAGGAGATAAGATTTGCTGGAAATCAGCAACTTACAGGCTGAGAAAAGCCCCCACTAAAGATTCAAAAAGTCTGCTAAAATTCCATGTCAACTTTGTTTCAGTCAAACTGAAAAGAATAAATGTAGTAAAGATCTTGATTCCTGTCATGGAAAAAGTGATGGTGCATTCACAAATTAAGAAAACATGCCTCTCAACTGAGGTATTTAATTTATTACTCATGCT
>NC_056728.1:1031262025-1031319525 GCF_019279795.1 Protopterus annectens
GAAAAAAACACAGAAAAGCAACATGTACTATATTCCAGCACAACTACATACGGAAACAAATAAAAAATAAACCATATTACACTTCTTCAAATATAAGCAGAGGGGCAAGCCCTGCTGCACTCTCCATGTGGGGGGCTGTGCCCACCCACTACTTAAATATATCAACTCCAAGATCACACTACACTACTGTGAGATGTGTTAAGGAAGAAGGGAACATGACTGAGGTTCCCTATAAAACTGCTCTACGTATCAGAGAGATGTATAGCATTGTTTTAACAGTGAAGTAGTGTTTCTAAAAAAAGGGTGTGGATAGTTTTTTACAATTTAAACAGGCAGTCATGAAGTGCAGAATGGTATGATTGCATTTTGTTCTGTGGGGTCTATATTAAATCATTGAATGCTTAGAAAAGTGAACAATGATTTATCGACCCCATAAAAGTGATAGCTTCCAAACTCGAATGCTTAGAACAAATCGCTGTTCCAAAAAAAAAAAAAAACACTTAAAACATAACATAAAGTGGGGGGCTTTGCCCCACACACCACCCGATGTAGATGGCTGTTTCCCCCACACACCCCCTACTTAAATATACCAACTCTGAGATCGAACTACAGTGACAAAAACGGCAAAGTAATGGACGCGGCCAAGAGATTTCTTTCCCAGGGAAAGAATTTGTTTATATACCACTTTGTCATTTTGCCTTTTCATCTTTCCAAGTTCGACCAAGACACATTCGAAAGAATGCATCTTTGGTGATCTAATAGGAACCTGTTCTGTGTAGTTTGATCTCGAAGTTGATATATTTAAATAGCAGGAGGTGTAGGGGGGCTTGCCCCCCTGCTTATAGTTGCAGAAGTGTAATATGGTTTGTTTTTTTATTTGTTTCTTTATGTAGTTGTGCTGGCATATATTAAATGTTGGTTTCCTATGTATTTTCAATGTTATGGTATTCAATGTTTTGAGTTTTCAGTGTTGTGAATTTTCAAGATTTTGGTCTCTTGAATTTCAATGTTATGGGCTTTTAATCTTCTAAAGTGAATCCCATATTATGTAGATATATATATATATATATATATATATATATATATATATATATATATATATATACACACACACACACACACACACACACACACACACACAACACACACACACACACACACACACACACACACACACACACACACACACACACACAAAACTAATTAGAAGTCTAAACAGAAGCCCATGTCTTTGTAAACAATGTTCCTCTATTTTTCTTCCTGTGCAGGTAAGCATCATTTTGTTAGGTGCAAATACTCAGTTATCCAAAATCATGTGTTCAAAGAGGGCTTTTGCCATCCCAGTGGCATAAAGAAATAAAGCCCTGACTGTGCCCAGATGACCCGAATTTGACTATTGGACACTTAAGTTATTGTGGGAGGATGGGCGTGCTTATACTAGGTTATAGGAGTGGAGCTGGCAATAGGTTGTAACAACCGTTTGTTAGAATGGGGAAGCACCACAACCTGGGGGATAGTGTGTGGTCCAGCTGTATCACAAATGGCAGTAGCATTTGACGGGGAAGTGTACATGGTATATACTTGTGCAAAGAAATGCACTATGGGATCCCACTGTAAATGGGTCATGTATCCCTCTGCTAATGGGGAGCAGTTATGTTTGCTCAAAAAAAATTCTCATTTCCATGACTGCAAGGACACAAGTAACCCTCATGAATGCATGCTGGATGGCTCTCACAGGTGGCTCTTACCTTGGTGGATCTGGCGGTGATCCCCAGGAATGAATGGAGTGTATTCCTAGTCAAGGAAGCTTGATGGTTGGCTGATACTGGGGAAAAAGATAAAGAGAAATATAGTCCACGCCTTATGGCATGACTATGCCAGTTGACACAGCACATAATAAATAAATCTCATATTGTGAGTCAGAAGTGCTTTATGCTCATATATAAACTGTACTATATCTATAGTGATCCAAACACAGCATTTATTTTATTTATACATTTATGTTTTTTTAATATGCAAGTGGACTGCTCCATTGGAACACAAAGCCTATGCATTCACTATCCTGGTAACAATCACAAAGCTAAATACAGTAGCCAATCAATAATTGTGTTTCTGGAAGATGGGGAAACAGAAATGCTTGGCGAAATTCCACTCAGACACACTGCTGTCTTTGCTGTCAGTTCATATCATACTATCAAGCATGACAGAGCTTTTCAAGGAAATTAACCTGTAAGCAGCTATTTGGGGGTCTCTAGGTTTAGACATACCAGTTGCCCTTGTGCATGTGTTGTGGCATGCAAACATTTGTAACTGATGTCCATGCCACCCTGTGCAATTTAATTAAAGTCCTGCTCCCTTGTAGACAGCATCTCTGAATGAACCCTGGTCTCCACTGTTGGATTTTTCCAGAAAGCATGTGCCCAAGCACATACTCTTCAGCCCACCACCAAGGAGAGGTGAGCAGACTTAAGCTTTATCATACCACTCCTTCCTCTCACTAGCATCAACAGGTACAGAAGCTGCTATTTGAACTGGGGTCACCAGAGTAATAGTTAGGGCTTTATCTCTCTCTGATCCAGCACAGCTGACTGCACTGTTTAGTTTTGAGGAATGAATCTTACTACCAAGAGATCAAGCTGGCTGATGACTTACTGTATAAGAAGAAATCAAGCAAGTCAGTAAAAAAAAAGTTTCAATTTAAAAAGACTGTGTCCAGTGGTTGATATTTAGCACGTTTTTTTTTTTTTTATAATGACAGCACAAACAGTGAAAGGCTGAAGTAGACATTAATGATGGTAATGTTATTAAACAATTCAGCAGTATAGTTCTTAGCATAAACCAGGGATGCATTGCTTTTTGCAGAGCATCTCTTACTTTATTTATTATGAAAAAAGGATTGTCTTGAAAAAACGGTTGTGCGCTGAATAAATGTTGCATCATTGTAGAGGCTGTAAAGGATAGACTAATTATGTGATTGGTATTTACACTTCATTTTATACAGGGTTTTTGCACTACTAGAAGACAATTTTTATGGACAATTTTTGTTAAATGCTTCATTTATGTTATTCAATTAATATAATCACTAAGAAATCATACAAATAAACTGATAGAATATCTGTTCAAGAGACATCTATCAAGAAAAGGAAACTAAGAAGTATTTTGCACGACTGCCATTTTGTTGTCTGTTTTTGCAGGTTTAATGCAAAAGAGCAGAATGATAATTTCTCATCAGGGCATTGATTATATATATCTGCTTGCAGTGGACTTAAAATATGAAAGTTAATAGTTTTTTTAGGAAATGATGGAAAACAGCCATTATGATTTATTTATGCACAATAATGTGAATCTGGGACACAAGTAAACAGCGAGACTTATTAAGTAATATTACATTAAGTATATCATGTGCAGCTGTTCATTTATTATTTTGTTAGTTTCATATCAAAGGGAATTATATTCTGTAACTCATACAATCTTATTTTGGCCACAAGAAATGATTATTTTCAAGTCTATTGTAAAGTTTTATCAGCTTTTTGTTTAGCTAAACTTTTCCCTTTCTGGTCATGACCACACTGATACATAGTAGCATGTCAGCCAAGTTAATAAAGTGAGAATTTCATAGATTCTTGCGCACAATAGTATCACTTATAACAGAGATTATCCTTCACGAGGTGGACCCTGTTTTTCACAAAATCTCACCAAGACATCACAAAATCTCACCAAGACAACAATGATATATAGACTGTATTTTTATAGCATATATCATGGACAGAATTAGGTTAAAAAATAAAAAAGATAGCTGGGTGCACAAGACCCAGGATAGCAAAGAAATGCCAAATCTCGGTAAGTGCATTGGGTCAAGGACTGGAAAAAATGACACTGTAGAATCCTCAAGACACAGAAACATCCCTACAATGGGGCTAGGCCAGGCAAAGAGGAAGGATGGCCTCTCTGTTGTAGACGGAAGTAGCAGTCCACAAAAATCACAAAAACTGATAGACCAAAAAAGTGCCATAAAGATGATGGAGTGGGCTACTGAGAGTACGAAAGAAATTACGTATTGTTACTATTATGCAAGAAGCCCAAAATTTCCAGACAGAAGATATCAAATTGATTATGAGAGAATTTGATTATGAGAGAAATTAGAGGAAAGAAAAAATACTTCCACAAGAAAAAAACTGTCCGGAGCTTCAAATAAAAACGTGTTCATTAGTACAACAGGTTTATGAAAAACATTATATAGACCAAGAAACCTTGGGTCGTTTGGAAAAAGAACTGACTGAGGAAGTGCAAAAATATAAAGAACAAAATCTAGAGACTTTTGAAAGGTTTAAAAAAGAAATATAGACATGGGAAAGAGAGATCTGATAGGGTGCAATATTTATGCAAAGGAGAAAGCTAAATTAATCAACACAAAAAAGGCATAAAAAATATATTCAAAGAGAAATACAGGCAAAGGTATCCAGATATGGACAAATTTACAATAAAAAAATAAGATCACAAAGAGGGAACATAGAACAGAAGATTAGTAAAGTAGACATTAAAAAAAATAGAAGATGAAGTTACGGAATACTTGTGAAGCAGAGGATTAAGTGCAGAAAGTCTAACACAGGTTATAGTTATATCAGAGCATGATGAAAGAGTGAGTCCCCCAAGTAAGGAGAAACAGGAGGGGTAGGAGATATCTGAAAAAGAAATATGGACATGGGAAATAAAAAGAGAGTAAATATGGTGCAATATTTATGCAAAGGAGAAAGCAAAACTAATCAATACAAAAAAAGAGAAGCACCCAAGATATTTGAAGAGAAATACATGCAAAGGCATCCAGACTGTTGAATGCCTGCAGAAAATGGAGAACAAAGAATGTGCCATCAGTTTAGAAGAAAATTATCTAAGTGATTGATTTAATAGAAATAGACAGACATATTAAGATCAATGAAAGAAATAGACTACAGAAAGTCAACAAAACCCAAAAAGTTAGAAGTCTGATACAACAAATGAACACAGTAATTAGGACTGTCCATAGAGATTCATATGATATAAGAGAAGTAAACAAGATATATTACTGTGCAGCTAAATTAATAACAGATAAACCCCCGGATTCACGAATCCTCCATGTAAGACTAAATAAGTCTTACTCGGAGGCTGCAGTTGAACGGTATGACATCAGCATGCCATGAATATTCATGAGGGCACGCTGACTCAAACCCAAGTCCAACACGGACCGTGCAGTCAAGCAGGGGGCATGTCCGACTGCCAAACAGTGGAAATGTCTACGCCCCTGCAAGTGTGTTAAAAAACAAAATATCAACACACAAGAGCGAGTCCACTCAAATGTCCATGTACCCAACACCACACTCCCTGACATTGTATACCCCAGTACAGTTCTAAAAAGTAAAACTATTAATTTTTTTTTTCAAATTCCCAATATAGCTGCCCGTATTTGCGCGTGTGTGTGCATTTGTACCCATTGTTTAGCTGCAGTTAGCGATCTCAACATGGAAGAGCATAATAAGGAATGTTTATGCAAATTACGGCAAATAGTAATAGCGTAGTGGAAGAGCGTTCGCACAAAGAGGAGGCATTCACGGTTCGAGTCCTACCACTCCCTTTCCTATTTTCTGTTCCAAATTAGTATATAAAATAATTCCTGACCTATATGCTGAAACTTTTACTAAAAAGCATTCAAATGGCTTATGTATCAGTGAACAAAATGTATATTTATAAAGGAACCTGACATATAATTGGCCACAGTTAACCCAGCGCAATATAGTTGCCCCCAGCTAACTCGCGCTTTACCCAGTGCAATGTAGTTGCCCATTGCTAAATCGCACTTTACCCAGCGCAAAATAGTTGCCCATAGCTAAATCGTGCTTTACACAGCACAATGGGTTTGCGTGGAGGTGCGTGGCATGCCAACCAGCGCACCGTCGGGCAATGTGGAGCAATGTAGAGCAAAGTTGCTTAAACACAGCCACGCCCCTAACCTGTCTGAACAGTAGTAAAATAAAAAGCAATGATAAGGTTTGAACCGAGGACAGTGTGCACCATAATCAAAGTACTGAACCACTAAGCCACGACAGCTTAAGACAAACATCCACTGTTAACATATATATAGTAATACCTGTTTGATTAACCATTGCTAAGCAGGTCTGCAGTCAGCCGAGAATATTCAAAAGCGGCCAATCACAAAAAAGTGCGGGAAATGCGGCATATTTAAGCCGCATAGGCGGGAATACTCGCCATAACTGATTGTAGCTCCCATCTGCAGTTAGAATGTCTGGTGCTGGAGAGGGTACACGCTTTCGAGTGCAATGCTGGGGCATCGAGGAGTCAAGATATATGGTTTGGCTCCTAGTCCATCGGCATGAGACTCAACTCCTGCAGGGCCAGTTCCAAGGAACAAAGTATAAGGCGGAGGCTTGGAACCGGTTGGCTCATAAACTCACCAGTGCCATAGGCATCCCTCGGACTGGTGAGCAGGTCCGTCACCACCATGCAGACCTGAAGAGGTGGAAGCAGGACCTTCTGAACCAGTGGATCCAGGAGGCCCGTCAAATGCGTGATTCCCCACTACTAAGTAGGTAGCCATGGAATGCAGTATGTAAGACAAGCTAATGTAGTCTAAATAATGGATAGGTATGTCTCAATATCCCTTTATTTACTCCACAGCTGCAGGTGCTCGTGCTATGAATCAGCAAGCCTATGCAGATAGGCTGCTAAGGCTGCACCACCAGGCAGGTTAGTAAATATTCTGCATGTATTGTTACATGATATATGTGAGTGAGCATGACAAAAGTGTTTAAGCCCAATAACACAGCAATAAAATGTCCTGATTAAATCCTCTGCAAGTACTGTTATATAGCAAACGTCAGTGAGCCAGAAATAGAGTGTACTAACCCACCAGTCAAGGTAAAATAATTCTGGAATACTATTCCTGCATGTACTGTCATAACATATAAGTGAGCAGACCTGAAAAAGAGTGTTGTAACCTATCAAGAAAGGTATAATATGTCCTGAATATGTCTTCCGTATGCACTGTAATAACAAGTAAAGGAGAGAGCCTGTAGAAAAGAGTGTTCAATGTAATTAATAAAGGTATAAAACTTGGAGTGTGTCTGTCACTTACTTTGAAATGTTGTTGTACCCTTGCAATAAAATATAGTACTGTTGTATTAGGTGCTGTCAACCCACAGTTCTGCAGTCCCATAGGAAGTGGATGAAGGAAGTGGCAGTAGCTGTGAAGCATAAAACATTCATTCCCTGAATAAATCCTCTGCATGTACTGTTACATATCATAAGTCAGATAGCCAGGAATAGAGTGCAGTAACCCATGAATAAAGCAAAAACATGTCTGGAATAATATATCTGCATGCACTGTCATAGATAAAAAGTGAGTGAGCCTGTAAAACAGTCTTGTAACCTATCAATAAAGGTATAACATGTCCTGAATAGGTCTACTGTATGCAGTGTAATGTCAAATAAAGGAGAGAGCCTGTAGAAAAGAGTTTTAATGTAAATAAGAAAGGTGTAATACTTGCAGTGTGTATGTGCCAGTTACTCAGAAATGTTGTTGTACCCTTGCAGTGAAGAAATGTTACTGTTGCATTAAGTGCTGACAACCCCCAGTAGTGCAGTCCCATATAAAGTGGATGAAGGAAGTGCCAGTAGCTGTGAAGTATGCAACAGTCCTCAACAGTTGTGAAATGGTTGACATGCATAGGTAGATCTGGCACACGAGTAGCCTGTCAAGGTGTTCCTCAGAAATGTTAGTGTGCTACCTGAAAAGTAGGGTTGTGTAGAAAACAAGTGAAAAAGGAATGTGAACACATCCAGATGTGCAGATACATAAACAAGTCCATTTAATACAAGTATGTAGCAGTAACATCTGCATCCTGGACAGTTACCATGTCAGATATAGGTCAGATATATCATGAAGTAGCAAAACCCATAACGCAATCAAATGCATGTTACCTAGTATAAGAATACATGTAGGGGATATACACCTGCAGTCAATAGGAATGTAGTGTACAGTTAAAGTACTAATAAGATGTTAATGGAGGTTTCTTTTTAGACCCTACTCCATGTGCATAAACAATGCAATTCCACACCTCAGTGGGTATGTCTAATCTCATAACATTTGTTGGGACATATGTCCTATTGTTACATAAAATATGCACTTACTTTGATGCATGTCCCCTGTTAAAACACCACAATCTTGGTAGCCTGTTGACACCAATCATCCCTGCATGCTGTTGTAATGTCCACTTTCGTTCAATACATGCATGTGTTATGCTTGCTGTTCAACTGTTGTAACTCTGGTATGCTAGATTAATGGGAATATTACTGCATGCTGTTACAACTAACTTGGAATGCTGTTGTCTATGTTCTAATTAAACACACCTAATCACAGAACGTATGGGAAGGCTGATCCCAGCGGACCCACCTGTCCCTCCTCAGCTGGCAGTTGCACCTGGCACCCAGCAGGTCTGGTGCCCAGCCCAGGCCACCCTCCTCCATAGGTCCTGTGCCACCTTCAGGTGGAAGTGCTGTAGGGGTTGGGGCTTGCCCACCCCTGCAAGCATGGGTGGAGAAGGGCCTCCTGTCACCCTCGAAAGGGTCTGGGTTGTGGTGCGTAGGGAGATCCAGCGTTTAGTCGCTGATTCCCTATGCCAGCTTGAGGCGAGAGTGGTGTGACTCACGGGTGAGCCTGCCCCTCCTATGCATCCCCCAGCACAGTGACCCTCAGGTCTGTGAAGGTCCAGTGGTGACTGCCCATGAGTGGGGATCTCAGTCCCACTGTTACCATCTGTGGGCTCATGGGCTTGCGATTTCCAATCATCCGTCCCCGTCAATTGTGTTCACCCACCCCATGTGTCATACTCCACCCTTGTATATGTCTTGTTTGTCTTGTCTGTTTACCTACCCAACCTACCTCCCCAAATATACCTACTTCCCCTACCTCACTTTCCACTCTCCCCTGAAAAAAAAAAAGGGGCAATCCGTTGGACATGTACACTGATAATTCTAATTGGCAGTACAACAAACTATGTTGTCCTCACTCCTCTCTCAGGGGTGGAAGGTTTCAAATTTCACTCCAAATTTGCAACATATGCACAGCTGTTGCTGGTAAAGAAATGGGCAGCTATGGACCTTCCCTACACCCTTCCTGCATATCCCGAGCTTGTTTTCCTACTGTCTTTCCCTGTTTGTGTCCCCTTTTTCACCACTTTCGTATCTCCCCATTTTCTTTTCTTTCAAAGAAATTAGCACGGGGGTTAGTGGGAGTAAGCACTTTTAAGCAGTAGTAAGCGGGATTAAGTGAGTGTGCGCATGTGTGTGCTTAGTTAAGCATTGCTAAGTGTCACATAAACCTACGCAAATCTGCTTACAGCTGCTTAAAAGTGCCTTAGTCACACTAGGTCAGGGCCCTTGTTCTGCTCAGCAGCAAAATCAAAATACCTTTGTCAGGCTCGAACCCCAGACCTTGGGCACATAAGACTGCATGAAGTACCACTAAGCCACAATAAATATACATTAATTTTGTGCTGCAAAAAATTTATCATTTATTACAATGAGTGAATGTAAAGGAAATACAGAAAGGCGATAACACAAAGCCTGTTCTATGGATCTTTACCAGTAATTGTTGTGGGATTGCATTACATGAGTGTGATGTGAGAAGCAGCCAATCAAGCAGAAAATAATGTTGCAGAGTGACTTTACAACCCCCACACAGTATCATAGCAGGACAAACACTGGCATAACTGAGTAGGGCAGAGGCCATACCTCCTAACTCAGTCAACTTTCCAGGGATGTCCCTGATTTTGAAACATATTTTAGCTGTGTCCCTCAGAATCCCACAGAAAAGTACTGATGTCAGTCAGAATGGTGGGCTATTACACAATGAATACTGACAATAATTACAGTAGACACTGCTTGTATGTCATGAAAGGAGTATTAATCCATATGCACTGCTTCACTGAAGTATACACCAATTGTTCCTATTATGTGTAAGGTGTACCTCACATTCAACTACATATCCATGACACCATGCAAAGATGTATGTGACTGTTCTATAGGCCCGGCAGAGGCCCAAACACACAGGCATATAGGCTATACTGCTGTTACACACTCTGCAAATAGCTTTCTTAGGCCCTCCCCAAGCATACCCTTATGTAGGAGTATAACACAGAAATACCAATGGATGTAGCCATGTACTGGTAGCGACTGACTATAACAATGCCATTGTAACAGTGCTGAAAACACCTGTGAGTTTCACAGACAAAGAATGACAGTGTAACGTCTGGCTACCAACTGGGTAAGTTCACAGGTGGGAGCCATGCAGACAGACAACCTGCCCTGATAAACACACAGGTACACACCAATCCGGCAAGTCCATTAAGATAATATTCACACATTAATGCATAATGCTCTCAGTATGTAAGCCCCCCCCCCCAATTAAAAGATACTTGTGTGTTTAGGGTCTACCAACTGTGTAGGTAGGCATACTCAGTACAGGAATTGTCCAGTTGTCCTGCGAACCTTGTGCTAATGTCAACAGTAAAAAACATAACCCTGCAGAAGTCAGTACATGAATATTCCCAGTATAGTCACATAAATGTTGTGTAAGCATTTGTAGTGGTGAGTAAAACTCTACACTGATAGCTTAGTGTTGGAAGTGGCAACAGTCAGGTCTGAGTACACCATGTACAGCACTGTCTACACCTCTAGCTTCATTTATAAGACATATACCAACTGTCTGACTTACACAACAGTCTCCACAGCAAACAAGCATGAGCCCCACTCTGGATATCTGAAAGGGCTACGCCTACATACCATAGCAATTTATAGCATTGGGTTGCTATGACAGTGAGTACTGCAATTACCACTCAGCAAGCTGTATGCATTTACCAAATGCTGGCCAATAATTGGTGCAGAGGGCATCACATGCACATGTGCAGATACCTATAAAAGCAGATAGGACTTGCTATTCCCACATGCAATCATTACATTGCAAGTTGCACATAGCAAGGAGGAAAAAAAAAAAAAAAACAAGTACGTTTCAGTACACAAAAAAAATATTACATACACAGACGGAAGGGACATGCAGGTATGTAACAGCTTGTAGTTACCGGCAGGTAGTAGATGGCTATGGTTAGTACTGTAGATCCTCTGATACATGCATATGTGGCAACAGTAGGTATGTATGCACTGATGCCATGCATAAGTATTGCCATGGAGAAATTGTTGGGTAGCTGTGTGCAGTGGGACATAAGTGTGACAGTTGTAATTCAGCAGTACATGTCAAACATCTGAACATGTTACCTATGGTCTGTACAGTACTGTGTTTAATGGCAGTTTTGGGGAATATTGCAAACACCTAGATAAACTTGGATGTCACAGAGTAAGACATGCATGATAGTCACATAATGTGTAGCTTAGCATTGGCAACCACTGTAGCAGGCTAGCATAGTGATGTATCATTTGGAGCTATGTATACCCTTGTACTATTACTGTATGCACACATGTGACAACTGTCCTACCTGTAACAAGGCCCAACAGGTCATCCGTGAGGTGTATGTACTTACAACATTGTGGACCTTGTGTCTGTATGGCACACACATATGTCGAGATACATGTGTGTCTGATTTCTGAGCATCTGAACATGTGCATAGAGCAAGGGACATACTGCAAGTGTTTGTGAAAGGCGGACATTTATATATTGGTGCAGGTTATGTGCATATATCTATGTAGGTTGTAGTGTGCGTGTCAAACAAGACAGCATACAGTGCTGGCATATGATATGTGTTGTTCAAATGCCAAGGGTATGCTTTGTTAGGTATATAGTCTCCCAGATATGGGGTCCTGCTAAACATATATTGGCTGAGAACACCTTCCATGCATTCTGCACAAGACTGTGCAATATCATTGCATAACTGTATCCCCCTCAACCTTAGCATTATTGATATTTCCACCATGAAAGGTGGACTGTATATGTACTGATATGCATATCAATTCATACACCAGTGGATGTTGAAATGTACACCCCAGGTGAATGTTCTACATGTATTGCCATCCCTGTTGTTAAAAGCCCTGTACCCATGAACTAACATATAGGTGGTACTGTACTCAACACCGAAGGTGTGATAAGAGACTATGGGACACAGGTGGACAGTAGTGTCCCTAATGATGATCACTGTGCCACACTAGTCATGTAAAACTGGTACAGTCCATATGTCGTCAGTAAATTTGTGTCATCCATGGAAAAAGAGGTCAGGGTTCCACTCCACTCATCAGTCATAGCACCCATCATAGAGTACAATGTCCCTGTTGGTATGTACATCAGAATACATACACAGCAACAGTAGATGCCAGACACATACCTCACAAAGAGTGGTACCGGATTACAACAGATGCCCTATGCTGACTGTCTTACCAAACCAATTGTACACTGCGTTGCATGCCGCCTACCCAGAGGCCACCCCTGGCCAACATACAAAGCTATGGCAAACCCACAGATGTTGGACATGCTCTATGTAAACAGATGGAACACCAGACAAGATACACAGTCTACTGCCCAACACCTTATAATGTAAAAAGCAGAACATGCTTGATTGGTACATCATCATCACAGACACATACCATACTGTTGAACCAACCACCTATCAATAGCATATGAAGGTCCTCATTAGCAGTTGCCATCAATAACCATGATGATTGCATGTGAGATATGAAACACAACCCGGTAATCACCCCTGTGGCTCTGCATGACAGGGGCGCAGGAACCTACATTACATGTGTGTTGTAGTGCAGGGTACCATATGTCTGTGCTTCCATAGGCCCTATGGATAACAGCCTATCAGCTACCTAGGACATGATACACGCACGCATGTACCTGTTGCAACACATGCTATGTGAGGTTGACTGTGTGTGATGGAGAATGTGTATGTGAATGAATCAATATGTGTATATGTGTGATAGCCTACTGGGAGTCTGCGTATACCATGGCATGTAGTGTTGTAGCTCTAATCCCATCCAAAAGTCTGTATGCTATTGTCAGGGCTGAAAATCACTATGGCATATGTTGTGATGTAGTCCCATGTTGTCGAATGGAGTGTGCCTTTGTAGGCTAAAGCAGTATACATATGCTTATTGATTGTTAACACTAGTGAATACAAGTCACAGATGGACTGTAGTACTACCTGAAGCTGTATGCCTCAACTGCACAGTGTGGTTTATATCCACATGGCTTGGTAACACACTTTTGTTTGTTACCTGTAGTCCACACACATCACATACCTCAGGCATGAGGTTATGTATGTGCTGACACACAGTAATGTATGGTACACAGGTAACAGTTATCTGGGTTGGCATACCCTTGTGTCTTGTAGGTATGTCTGATGTGTGTGTGGGTATGCCTGTAACATGTCCTCGGTGGTATGTGTGTCACAGGATATAGGTGCGTATCTAGCAACATGTATAGTGTAGTACAGCAGTATGCCACCTATAGTGGTGAATGTGCACATATGGTACTGAGGGGTTTGCTTTCAACAAGTAGTGTGGTGTACTGCTAGTAACGTAACCATACTGTACATAGATTTAAATGGATGACAAATGTCTGTATGCATTAGCTTCATATACACCTCCTGTGGCTAGGTGTTGCATTGTGTCACATACAGTGTGCCATGTACTGTTGTATTGTCCTACATACTGGTTTCACTTTGTGGCTGTGCAGAACATGGTTTTGTATTTAGCATGTGCCAGGCACTGTCAGGCAGTTGTGGTCTTAGCAGTCATATGTGTTATTAAAAGTGTGTATCTGCTGACAGCCAATAGGTTGCTATATATGGCATTTCAATGATGTATGTACATTAGATTGTTGAGTGTGCAACATGCCTTTTTCACAATTACTGTTTAATTGTCTTCCAGTGTTATGGCACATAACCAAAAGCCATCATATACCCCTGAGGAGGAGGATGTCATCAGAGAAGCACTCATCCAACATTACAATCTACTGTTTTCAAGATCCAACAGGACCAGCATGGTCACACTGCATTGTGGCAGGATGTTGTCCATCGGGTGAATGATGTAGGCATGCATAACCAGACTTATGAGCAGGTACGCCATCACTGCAGTGATTTAATCAGACATGTCCGACAGCATGCCTCCGATATCCACAGGCAACAGCTTGCCACAGGTGGTGGTGCTGCCACACATCCCCCCTCACCAGAGTGGAAGAGCTGCTCCTCAGCGTGGTGGCTCCTGGCCAACCGTTACAACAAACCTGTGTCATCATGGAGGCTGGAGTCACCCAGCACAGCGACAACGAGTGTGCAGGTAACATGGCATATCCGTAGACCACTGTTATCCAAAGTGTTGTAATATGCATTAATCAGATGTGTACTGTGTATGCAGAATATGTGGTGCCAGGTGTCATGCAATACTGATAATTCAGGACATTGTCTGTATGCCTGTGACTGTCACCCCATGTACTACTGTATAATTGCAGACTCACAGCAGCAATGCCATAGTTGTTGACACTGACATACTGTCTCTTATCCTTGCAGGACCCTCTGGTGTGATAGCAAGACAGGAGTCCCATGCTGGTGAATGGGCTACAGTCAATTTAGCATATAACATCTGCATGTCATAGGAGAGTTGTAGGCCATATACACATGTTAAACACCTATGCATAGTGCATGCTCTGCATGTTCTCTGTGTGACTATGTACTTCACAATGACATGAGTAGCTGACTCATTCACATGCAACACACAGAGCATCACAAACAAGTGGGGTACACTGTAGTGGACATTGTATAGGCACTGTCAACACACATGCACACAACATACACCACTTTGTCATATGCAGTATGTGTTAATATGATACACATGGTGTATGTAGACACCTGCTGTAAGGTCGTACTCCAGTATCCCATATGTCATCAACATACTATACCTGGGGGTAGAGCCCTATCATGGGGCAGTGTGACATGCGTCAACACACAACACAGTCATGTTAGGCAATGTTCCCTACTAAACACCTGACATGCCCATGCAACGACTGTCTGTGAACTGTTTAATGTAGCCTAAGTGGTGCAGGTCAGATAAAGCAAGATTGTTGCCAGTGTGACATGCATCAGTGTCCTTGAGTGACCACATGATGCTGCCTGATGATGGCTCATGGTACTACACTACATCCAGTTACAGTATCTGCAGTACTACACATAGCATTCATCGTTAGACACCTGACAGTTTTATGCATCCAGACATGGTTTGTATACCTATTAGTGATGGTACACACACCATTGGAAAGTGTTTCTGACTTGCAGTGCAGGGTGAGGGCAATCAGTGAACAACACACATGCATCAATGACATGCATACTGTTAACTACAAGGACTCTCTACACTTGCACTGGATGCTGTCGAGCAACACACATCCTGCATGCTGACACGTGTGAAAGGAATCTTTGTATTGTGATACTGTACTCCACCATCAACCACTAACGACAATGTTCCATATTGCTGTTGGTGTGTGTGTGTGTGTGTGTGTGTGTGTGTCAACTTGAATGTGTAGTATATTAGTATGCATGTGTTCATGTGTGCATGCGTGCATGTATTCAAGTGTGCATGTGTGTATGTGTTCATGTGTGCATGTGTGAATGTGTTCATGTGTTCATGTGTGCATGTGTTCATGTGTGCATGTGTACATGTGTGCATGTGTGCATGTGCGCATGTGTGCATGTGTGCGAACATCCTGTATAGATGGTAAAGTGTGCTTCCTGTCTCCCTCTCACAGGTGCTGAGGTAATGTTGGATGGGTGCAGCGGGGTACCTGAGGTCACTGCCACTAATAGTAACCATGATGATACATGTGTAGTGGCACAGGCATGTTTGACAGGGTCTGTCGGTGTTCCACCAATCGACAGTACACAGCTTTCCACCCCATCTATGCGCATATATGTACTGCCATTACATCCCTCGACACCAATGGCCTTAAGGTGAGGAACAGCATATGGTAGGCATTGACCAAGAAAGTGTGGTATCCATGGCACATGCAACCCCACACAGCAGCCATGCCCAGACACATGGAACGGTATCATATAGGCATATGTCCAGGGGTTCTCATGGGAGCATCGCTGGGTGTAATGCCCCTGGCAGGCATGCCTGCACAGGCCTCACAACCTCAGGTATGTTCCGGGCTGTGATGCAACCACAGCCACGTATGGAATGGTACACCAGACAGGGATAAGGGTGCAGAGGGCTCATAACACTGCGATCAATGACAGTATCCGTGACCTTGTCGGTGCCATCCGCAATTACACCAATGTCATTGATAGACGTTGGGGGGAGACACTAGAGGTCCTCCGCAATGTTATGTCCATGCACCAGGACAGTGTAGGATGGCTGGGACGTCAACGTGGATGTATGCCAGCAACATCCTCAACTGGCAGCCGATGTGGATGACAACCAAGTGCCAGTCACTCCTGTAGTGCCAGTACCAGCGCCAGCAATGTTGTGGCTGGGCTGTTGGTAGACCTTCCAAGATGACCACGTGCACGTGGCTCTGGCCAGTCCCAGCAGGGACATGGATCCTGTCAACATCCCTCTGCCTCTGACGATAGTACTCAGTCTGGCTTAGTACCCGATACAGTCCGTGTCACCCCTGGCAGGCACAGGTACTGTGTCGGTGGCCAGAGACAGTGATCTGTACAGCCTGGCAGGTACAGTCTGTGGCTGTTCCACAAACTCCCATAATTGGCAGCCACAAGGGGGTACTGTGTGCATGCAGACACACACACATACTACCAACACAAAGGGCTAACACATATACACACACATCCCATCAACACTGACCCATACTGTACTACTGTCCCTCACACACACACACACACACACACACACACACACACACACACACACACACACACACACACACACACACACACACACACATACATGTTGATTGGCTGGGTCATTGTCAGGCTCTGGAAAACAAACACACACTGTGCATATGATGAAACTGTGCCACCTCCTGTCATCTGTGACATTGATTCAGGAACAGGATAACACTGTGCTAATGCACAGGGTGACCTGCTAGCAGTGTAGCAATGTTAGCATGTTGTGAACAGTAATGGGTAATGATATCCTTGTAGGCGTATCTGAGCAGGCATGATGCATCCCAGCAGTGATTATCAATTTTGTTTTGTATACACCAGTGGTAATACCAAACATGGATTGTCCACACATGTGACAGTTGGCTCATGTGTGTGGTACTGGCAGCATGTGTTGTTGAGTGGATGTAACATCTATGATGTGTGCTGTACAGATTACAAGGTGTACATTTGTGAACATGGTGGAGGTGCACTGTTTGCATGTATGTGCATGGTGGGCACATGTAAAGGGTGACATGCCCTGTACTACACAGTGTTAATACTTCACATTTCCTATAGGTGTCCAATATGCATGTCTCTACACATATGTCACAACTTGGGTACACATGTGTATGACATGGTATGACACTATGCTGTGGGTGATAGTGCTGATATCGGTCATTGGTTAGCATTCTGGTAGTGTACATAACCTCAACAGCCTGATTTTAACAAATCGTTACATGATGTCTTGACAACTGACACACAGCTGTAGGATGCACAGTAGCATTAGAATCATTCTGGTTTTGTACTATACCAGTTACCAGTGGTAATGACCACCACACATTCCCATGACCACTCCTGTTTGCCATGTGTCCGTCCTAGATACACGCAGACACACTAGGGATATGTACATCCACATCTGGTGATGCATACAGTGGCCTACAAAGCATTCCCTGGATTAGACACCTATCTTCCATGAGGGTATCATACAGACACATACCTGTTGACAAACACATGTTGTGAAGCTATGATCCAACAACAGCATACGCATCCACATTTGCTACACATAGTATCCCGATTGTACCACATTGGTAGCAGCACACAACGTGTAGCAGGGGTACCGATGTGTACAGACAGCCACATGTGATTTCATCTGTCCTTTGATATCCACATCTCCAAGGCTATGCTGATGTCCCTCAGTGTATCACAAAAGTAATAAGGTGTCTGTATGCATATACATGGGTTTGTTGTATACCTACCATGAATGGCCATTATTGACAGACTGTGTTGTGTTTGGGCATGTCTGTCATATGCCACAGGCATACACCCACACTCACACTATTGTATAACAACTGTCATGTGTGTGTGTGACACAGATGACCTAGGGCGCAGCTCACTACAGTGGCTGGACCTGTCACATACATACATACATATGTGAGCTACGGTCCAAGAAGCAGCAGCAAAAAATGTCAATGGCGACAGATGTAGTTGTCTTGACAGCAGGCTTCACACCTATGATGTAAATGAGGTCACATGTACATATATGTCTTGTTCACACAGTTACCAATTTAGGTAACATGTACATATGTGTATTTGCCACACAGATACCAGCAGTGTGCTGTGTGCAATGCACATACTGTTGTTTTACTGATATGTCATACAGTAGTAGTAGCAAAACACAACACTTTGCTCAACAGTGTCTCACACACACACACACACACACACACACACACACACACACACACACACACACACACACACACTCAACAATTGCAGATTCAAAACCCTACCTACCTATGTCATGATACTAGACACATATGCATTACCACTATGCGCCATATGCTTTACTGGGTGTTTTCATTTCCAATGCTATTTTTGTGGGATACTGACATTATCAAACCAGCAAATGAGGTATTCACCTCTTTCAATGTGTTTTTACATTCTCAAAAAATGCTATTCCTTTAATAGGATTACACACACACACACACACACACACATACAGCATTTGCAGGATTCAAACCCCTGTCTACCTAGGTCCTGATGTTAGTAAGGTACATATTAACATGACGCGCTATATGCTTCACTGAGTGTTTTAATCTCCACTGCTGTATTTGTGGGATACTGACATCATCACACTTGGCAAAGAGGTATTCATCACTCCTAATGTGTTTCCACAGTCTCCTAAAAGGCCACTTCTCTCAAATGAAATCCCACACAGATACATTTACACTCAGCATTTGCAGGATTCAAACCCTACCTAACTACGTTATGATACTAGTGAGACATGCATTAACACAATGTGCTATTTGCTTTTCTGGGAGTATGCATTTCCAAAGCTCTATTTGTAGGATGCTGACATCATCACACTTGGCAAAGAGGTATTCACCACTCCTATTGTGTTTTCACAGTCTCCAAAAAGGCCACTCCTCTCAAAGGCAATCCCACACACACACACATTCACAGGATTCAAAACCATAACTATGTTATGACACTAGTGAGACACGCATTACCACAACATGCTATTTGCTTTCCTGGGACATTCATTTCCAAAGCTCTATTTGTAGGATGCTGACATCATCACACTTGGCAAAGAGGTATTCACCTCTCCTAATGTGTTTCCAGAGTCTCCAAAAAGGCCACGCCTGTTAAATGGAATCCCAAACACACACACATTCACACTCAGCATTTGTTGGATTCAAACTCCTACCTAACTATGTTATGATACTACTGAGATACGCATTAACACGACATACAATTTGCTTTACTGGGAGCATTCATTTCCAATGCTCTATTTGTAGGATGCTGACATCATCACATTTGGCAAAGAGGTATTTACTACTCCTAATGTGTTTCCACGGTCTCCTAAAAGGCCACTCTTCTCAAAGGCCACCTCACAGACACACATTTATACTCAGCATTTGCTGGATTCAAACTCCTACCTAACTAAGTAATGATACTACTGAGATACGCATTAATACGACGTACAATTTGCTTTACTGGGAGCATTCATTTCCAAAGCTCTATTTGTAGGATGCTGACATCATCACACTTGGCAAAGAGGTATTCACCACTCCTAATGTGTTTCCACAGTCTCCAAAAAGGCCACTCCTCTGAAAGGCAATCCCACACACCCACATTTACAGGATTCAAACCCCTAACTATGTTATGACACTACTGGGATTTGCATTAACACGACACGCTATTTGCTTTACTGGGAGCATTTATTTCCAATGCTCTATTTGTAGGATGCTGACATCATCACACTTGGCAAATAAGTATTCACCACTCATAATGTGTTTCCACAGTCTCCAAAAAGGCCACTCTCCTCAGAGGCAATCTCATACACACACACACACACACACACACACACGCACTCAGCAATTGCAGGATTCAAACACCTACTGAGCTATGTTATGATACTAATGAGATACGCATTAACACGACATGCTATATACTTTACTGTGTGGCTTTTATTCACATGCTATATTTGTAAGTTGCTGACATCATCAGACTGGACATGGTAATGTGTGTGCACTTAGTGTATATAATCCCCAGGATGAACCTTGTGGGTCAGCAGGTGAACATCTTGAACAACAATACACAACAATTATTAGCTTGTGTGTGAAATCTACACAATTTTATTATTCCTCTTCCACAATACATATTCGGGAACATTATGTGCTCATTAACATACCACAGACGTTTGGGTTGTGTGTTTGTCAGTTTATAATATCTCTGTTCCTGACTACAATCATGATGGACTCCATGGACTAGCATTTCAGAGCTTGTAGGCTTATAGAAATATAGTTCCCATGGTGTGTTGTGCACCAACACTTGTGGGGTGTGCCACATGTTGCTGTAACACATTCAATGGTGTAAGATCCTTTTTAGAGTTGAGCCAAACAGACTATTCGGTGCAGTGTCTGTTTGTCCTGTTGTTCACTTGTGATGACATGACAAACAATGTTATCCACATGATGAGAGTGTTTCGAGATTGGAGGACCACTTTACACACTTTTTTTTACATTATCTATGGTATGATGTTATGGATGTTGGGTTGGGAGGTGGGTATGTATGTATGGGCCTGTCTGACAGGATGTCGACATGGTCAGTCAGGTACAGTTGACCCTGACTCAGGACATATATGACTGTACATCGATATTTTTGACATAGCTGAAGGAGGTGTAATGTTTCTGTCTGTACTCCTTTGCAGATTATCTTTCCACAGCAACAACAAACCTGAACACTAAACCCCTGTTATACTCTTTTACACACTTGACACACTACTGATCCTTTGTGATCAGTCGACAGTGTATGTCATCATTATATCCTGGCATGTCCAAAGGTCGGTTTCATGTGTACTCTCCAGTCCAGAAGGTGCATATTGGAATTTTGATGCATTGTTACAACTGCCTTATGTACACAGGGAACACTGTCCTCCTACCAACAAACTCAGATATATGTGAGAGGTGCAACTATATAGACAGACAGGAGTCTGAGCTCTCCCAAGCCATGACTGGCACAGTCTATCTGGTGGTGAAGGTAACCACACACACCACAAATACAGTCGCACATGGACCTATGACAACAGCAAACCATATACATTGACACACAAAGACATACTTGGAGCATCTAAATATCCTCTGCCTAAGCAGCAGAGACATCCAAAGCAGACACACAAACAACTGCTAACACACAACCATACACACATATGACATAGTTCACAAAGTCTTTGTGCCACACAGTCACTGCCCTTAGGCCTACACAACACACCTCATACTCTTGTATTAGGTGACTGTAATTGTCGGTCACACTGACATCCCACTCACCAGGCTGAACAAGGTGAAGGTCACTTTGTGCTGTGTGTCGGGTGCCAGGATATGCCACATGACACATGCACTGTTGTCAGTCCACTGAAAGTAGAGATATGGCTCCATCATTGACCATGCTGATGTGTAAACCCTCAGATGTTCCTCCCTGGACTACATGACAAGAGACATAGAGGAGCTCTCTGATCATGTAGCCCATGCCAGTATGACTCTGACCTTGTGTAGCATCTTACCCTCACCAAGTACTATGTCACAGTATACAGATGAAATTATCACTTTTAACAGTTGCCTAACATATTGTTGTCATTCACAGGGGATCCAGTGTCTGTCAACCTGGGATTACATGCTCAACATGCCAAGTACATTTGCTATGGATGCCATGCACCTGTAACCCCTAGGCTTTCACAGACTGCCTTAGGCTCTTGACACACACATAGTGGCTGTTTGAAGGGAGGGTCAGAAGACATAACCACAGCCATAGACATTACAGTGTACAGGAAACGGAGAGTGATGGTGCTCAACAACTGATGTGTAACCCTCAGAATGCATGCACTCAGGACTCACATCGGTATGGAATCTGTCGATATATGTGCAGTAACAAACACCTGGTTCAGGCTCACAAAAGCACAGCAGCACTAACAGGTTTTACATCATACCATGGTTTTCAGACAAAAGACTCGGACCATACAACAACAATAGGGGTATCCATATACTTCATTCATACACACACCTCTAGGTTGGTAGCAGTGCACAAAGCATTGGGGAACGTACACGTGCAACTGAGAGTTGGCAAAACTGCATTTCAGTTTGTAGACTGTTACAGACCACACTCCCAAACTTGGGCACAACACCCATTATTCATGGGAACACTGGGGAATGTGAAGGTCTCACCAAACACCATTATATTGTGTGACTTCAAATACACAAACATTGACTGGGTATACTACTCAAGCACTGACACCCTCGCACAACAGTTGCTAGGATTGTTACACTCAAATGCTATGGCAGACCTGGTCACCACACCCACAGGGGGTTAAAACATGTGGGACCTGATCATCACCCACATGGGGACTCTATGTTCCACAACAGTGGAATACCTGTCATTGTTAAGGTCGGAACATACATTCATCTCACTAGACATACATATCCCATACACACACATCCTATGTGATCTCAGTGACGTACTTCTCATGAGCAAACATCACACTTGTACAAACTGAGGTGGTATCCCTCAATGACCCTGGGACAGTGTTAATTATGGCTCAGACCACTTCATACTTTTCAAGCCCATTCTATGGACAACTACTGGAATGCATGGATCATGCTATCCCAGATAACTACAAGACTCACTCCTTCAAAGGCAGGGGACCTGTCTACTGGACCACAGCCATTACTGAGCTATACAGGGACAGGAGGAGGCTACTACATTATAGAGCACAATCACAATCAGGAAGGCATCTCTGACCAGTACTATGGTATAGCTACGATCACTTGTTGATTCATCTGAGGCCCACTTCTAATGGACACTTGCAAAAGACATTATGGAGAATCACAAGGCCTTATTTAGTTATGTCAGGGACCTGGGTGGGAACTCACAGATATACTGTGAGTTACTGCATAATTACAAATGATACAGTGAACTCACTGACATCGCGAACATCCTGGACAACAGGTTCAGTTGGAATGTTTCCCCACCATCCCCCCTGCAGTGCACATGCCCATCATAACAGGGTGTAGCCTCCCTGACATCACAGATGAACATGTGTGTGCTGCCCTCTCCATATCAGACAACACAGCATCAGTGGGACTAGATGGTGTCCCGGACTATAGCATACACGAGATTCATGACATACTTCACACTCACATTATGTCACTGTTCAATATCACAGTTACTACAGGATATGTATCCATGGAATGGTGTACAGCTACGGTGTACCTGCTCCACAGTGCTGGTGCCACAAGGGACCCTGGACAATTATCCCAATATATGCCTAACTATCCTGGTCTGCTATGCTATGGAGTGTATCATCATGGAACACATACACATACACATTGTGAACATACAGACACTGGATCCTACACAATTTGGTTTTGTTGTGGGCATATCTTGCCTCTTGCAGCTGTTTGATGTCTTTAAACAGTTAATGGGTCCATAGACGTACACAGGGTTGTCCACACAGCCTACCTGGAGCTCGCACATCAGTTCTACACAATACCCCACTTGGCCTTTATACATTAGATCACTGGATTCAATATCTACACATATGTCACAAGATGGATTGCTAACTGGATCATGGATAGCCCACACATGGTCAGTATTGCAGGTGCCATGTCTGACTATACACCAGTTACATGTGGCATCCCACAGGGTTCAGTCCTGGGACCTCTCTTGTTCTGTATATATTTCTGATACATACTGGCTAACACAGGAGGACTCTGGATGACCATGTTTGCAGATGACTGCAAACTATGTGCCATAATCAACTCCACAGCTGGCACAAGCATCCTTAGAAAGGGTCTCACAGAGATGGATGACTGGTGCCAGAGCCATGGCCTACAGCTACCTTCCTTTAGATGCATAGTCATCACCTTTGGTAGTAACATCGTGCACACACATTACCACATAGGTGATGATACATCACGTACAGTGTGTGTGATTTGTGATTTGTGATTTGGGGGCATGAATACTTAGTACTCTCGCCTTTGACATTCACATTGCCAATGTTGTTGGACCCACCTTCTATTTAGCCAACCTTATCCCATACGGTTTTACATCCAGATCAGATGGGGTAATTGTGATCCTATAGTCATCAGGCACATGCTTGGATACAATGCCCCATTTTGGATGTACCTTACCCAACACCTGCAGCAACTGGAATGTACACAGATTTGCATAACCAAGTGGATCTAGGGAGTCACACAGATGGTATGCACAGTTTAGTTATGGTGACCCCAGCTCTCCCCAGTTGCTTACTGCCTACTTGGAAGCAGTCTGTGCCTTTTGTTTGAAGCCATGTCCATCACAGCATCGATGGACAAGCTCCACATGAGGATATCAAAGTCCCTTACAGCTACATGCTCCAGGGACAGGTACATGAGCAATAATGTTAATAGGACATGCTGGAGGGGCATATTACCATCACAGAGGCTCCACTCACTTGGGAATGTGATCACAGTCCCACATATGCACAGACCCATGCTGACCACCTACAGGTGACATCTTCACAGGTGGATGGGTGATCATATGTTTAGCCCTGGGATATGTTATGGGTCCTTGCTAGACAGAGGCAGAATGAAATGAACATATGTGAGATACTTTGTGTGACCTACTATTAGCAGGCACAGTCTACTGATCTAGCAGGGTTGCAAAATACAAACACACTGTGGCAAGGCTTCTACATACCCTAGGGCAGATAGCCTAGTGTCAACCTCTGAACCTATGCTAATGTTCGGGATGCACATTGTTCAGTGATGGTACTGATTGCAGGTTTTATTTCTTCTTTGCTTTACCACTTCCTATGAACAACCTAGGTTTCTGCATAACATATTTGATTGTGACAGGATTTCACTATATTATATTGTGTCTGTTGTCATATCACTGTGTGCACATGGCAGATTGGTGAATAGTGCGAGGTTCCTGGGATGACACATGCAACTGAGGGATATGTGTGTGCCACTGCTGTACTCAAACTTGCCCTAAGTGTGTGAGCATGCCCAGTTCAGACTTTCAGTGTTTTGTTGCCTGACATTTGTCTCATATTTTCAAGTGTGTGAGCATGCCCTGTGTGACCTTGCAGTATGTTGCTGTCTGAGGTCCACTACATTTGTTGATGTGTGTGAACTTTACCAATATTAACATTTATACTATACGTGTGTTGAATATCAGGTTCTATTATTACTGCAGGTCTCACCTTTGTGCCTTAACTCGACAGGGATTATGCTATGCCTGCAAGGTTTCCATGAGATACTTAGTATTGACTTATCAACATTTTTAAATACAAGATGAACATTGACATACTGTCATGGTTTAGTGGTTCTGTACTATGACTATAGTGCACTGTATCCCGGGTTCAAAGACTGTCACTGCTTCATATTTTCATACATGCCAGAACAGACTGCTTCAAGAAAAGTGAAGCAAATATGAACATGTTAACCTGCTTTTGCTAAACTATACCCACATTTGACCAGACTTGCACAACATTGCTCAATGTTGCCCAACATTGCTGGACAGTGCACAATATTGCTGAACATTGCCTGTAGTTGTGCTACTTAGTGTGTGCAATTTTGTTTACATATACTAAATAGTGGTGAGAGCTGTTTAGCAGTGCTTTATATGCTTAACACATAGCAATCATGCCTCGGGTGGTGCTGCAGGGCTGCCTATGTCGGATGCACATTTTACACTCCCTAAACATGTTTGTTAACAGGTAGTGTCAAGTTAGGCATCCCTTTTACTATATGTGCGAGTCGGAGAGAGGTATCATTTCCAGGGTTCCTACTGAGCCAGTGTATATGCTATGCGTTGCCTCTTTGCCAAGGCCAAAGCATACTGGGCATGCCTACTTCTGCCTACTGGGGCAGGCTCAGGTTGCTCCTCCTCCGAGTCACGCTCTGCCTGTGATGGCCTTGGCAATGGTGGGGGGCTGTTGTGCCCGGCCCTATGCTGCTCCTGCTGCAGCTGTTTTCACAGGATCATATTGTGTAGCATAGCACATACCATGACTATTTGGGTACATGTAGTTGGTGAGTACTGCAAGGCTCCACCAGATGTGTCCAGGCACCGGAACCATGACTTGAGCAGCCCAAACACATGCTCGATTACATTTCATGTTTGTGCATGTGCCTCATTATGGTGTTCCTCTTCAGGTGTGTGTGCATTTCTGATGGGTGTCATTAGCCACGGCTCGAGTGCATATCCAGCATCCCGCACTAGGTGACCATGAGGGATGACCCCATTGGCAAATGTCTGCTACAGCTGTGTCAGATGCCAGATATGGGAGTCATGGTAGCTTCCAGGGCAGCCAGCACACACATTCATTTTTATGCCCTGGGCATCACACATGACCTGGCAGTTGATGGAGGGGTAACCCTTGCGGTTATAGTAGACCCTACCCCGCTCACCGGCTGGTGCTTTGATGCGAATGTGCATGCACTCTATTGCACCCACTACCTCAGGGTATTCCATTATTTGCTGGAAGAGACGCATATTGCTGGCCAATACCTCACGGGAATTGGGGAAATATACATGATCACTGAATGTGCTGCCATGGCATTCAGGAACTGGTGCAGTACCCTAGATGCTGATGCCTGTGAAATCCCCATCATATCACCAGTTGGTCTCTGGAAGGTACCTGTTGCTAATATTCTTAGGCCAACACATACCTTGGTTTCCACTGGGATGGTTTCCCCTGTGTTGGTTCTGTGTGTGAGGCATGGCCTGCATAGCTCAACAATTTGCTGCTTGAGGTCTCTGTCCACTCTATAGCGCTCCACTATCTCCAGCTCATGTAGCCCCTGGTAGGTTACCCTAGGCCTGTACACTCTTCTCTGTCTCCTCACTGTGGATTGCTCAGCAGCATTTGCTTTGTCACCACCCTCAGCATGTTGCATATGTCACCTTATGACAGCAATGGCAGCCCTAACATTTCTTTGTCTCAGTAAAGCTTTTTCAGTTTTCACTTCTATTAGCTTACTGCAGTGTTGCAGTGTGTCTGAGAAAAACATACTGGAATGGTTTTTGCTGAGTTTTAAGTGTTGGGCTGGACTAGTGTACTGCCTGTGTAATTGCCTGATTCTGATTGTTTTCACCTACTAGCTCTGATAGTACTCCCTGGTTAACTTCCTACTATTTGTTGTGCTTCCTTTTCCCTTTCTGTTTCCTCAGGGGGCAGCGCCGCGCAAACAAGCACAAACACATGCACACCAGCTCATACGTGTGCACACATGCTTACACGGACTAAAACTTGCTTATTCTTGCTAACACACGTGCACACAGGTGCAAACGTGCTTACATGGGTTTCAACATCCTTACACTTGCTTACTCCGGCTTAAATGTGCGCACACGCTCGCACACAGGCTTACTCGGTTTTACAGGCACACACAAGCGCGCATACATGGTGCAGGCATTTCTACAAGAAACTTTGGTGTTGTTCACTGCATACACCTTCAATTTCTTGCCTTTAGCTAGGGTACCTGTTGACACACCTCTTCCAGTGTTTAGTATCTGACAGCAGACACATGCCACTCTACTCCAATGATCTTCACTTCTCTCAGACATACCCCCTTTATGATGTCACCTATCTTCTACTCTGTTACACCCCTTATCCTACTCCTACACTACACTGACTGTGCTCTTTTGTTATGTAAACTTGGAATTCACTATCCTTACCCTCATTTGCATAGGATTGCCTACTAATGCTTGATTACAACTCTTAGACTGAGCTTCCCCCCTTAGCAACCTCTACTCGGTAGCCATGTTGTCTTTGGACTGCCATTCCCTTGCATCGTATATTAGGGATTACTATAAAATCAACATTTATGCTTTTTAATTATTGGTTTTCTTGTTTTTACAGTGCACCGCATTTGCGCAACGCTGTGCTACGCTTAAACATCGGCGATCCGGAAAAAAAATTATTTTAATTTATTTTATTTTTGTATCGATGGACATTGCCAATGGCTGTATTTTTGGCCACTGGCATGCTTCCTCAACTGGATGCATTCTATTTTTGGAGCTGTCACAGCTCCGTTTTGCTATTTGCAGAAACATACTCAGTTGTCAATGGAGTACATTTCTACAAATAACACTACTCTTACTCGGACAGGTTAGGGTTTCCTGAATCGCAAATTTACCTAATTTGCATACTTTTCAGCAGCAAATGAGGTAATTTGCGTATCCTAGCCCTATCTGTGTAAGAGTCATTTTAGGAGCTCTGTTGCACACCCCTACCGGCTGTTCCTGGATCGCTCGGTGGACATGTTGGCTGCATGGAGTCTTACTCTACCCTTCGACTCCGTGCAAGCCTTCGTGAATCCGGCCCAAAGTCTTACCACAAAAACATGGGGTAGTGAGGGAAAGGAAGGGGGAAAATCGAATGCCATCATGGAAGCATTAAATAGAGAAAACTATAAAGCAATTAAGACAAAAAGTGTCACTGTTAGAAGACTATAGAGTAGGGAACAGATCAACAAAAATACTTAGAAAGATAGACATGATAAAATCAATGCACAGTATCAGAACAGATCAGGCTCTATTGTGCGCTATCACAAATAAACTAAAAATATCAGTACAGGCAGAAAAACTCAGAAGATATGCAAATAAGTATAAAGGAAAAGTACAAAATAAGCAATTTATTGATGACCCAAAAAGTTTTATAGAGATCTGGGAAACAAGGAAAAAGGAAATGAAGAATCACAAAAAAAAATTGTAACTACATTTTAGAGAAATATCTATGAAGATCCTGTGGAACATAACAAAGATGCTATATTGATAGAAGAAGTAAAAGAAAAAATAAGAATGTACAGGATATGAATGAAATGAGATGAAGTAGTGGCCAGAAATATCAAAACAAACTTAAGAAAAGCTCCTAGTAGGAAAACCCCAGGCCCAGATGCAGTACTTCTGGATAAAAATAATATCTTTACATGGAGAGTTAGTCATGAGTAAGAACTATTTATATGTGCACCCCGAACAGACGCCAGCCTGGTTAACAGCAGGAAAAACAATAGTTGTACTTAAGAGCGAACCTGCAAGCTATCCTAAAAACTATAGACCAATAACTTGTTTTCTGACAACATATAAACTATACAATGGAACTGATGCCGACAGACTTTAGTTTATAGTCATTTAGAAGAAAACTCAGTCCTGTCAAGACAAAAAAGGTGTAATAATAGAAAGCTGTATGGAATAAAGGATCATTTGCTGATACATGAAGTTATAATGCAGAACTGTAAAAAGGCGAAGAATCTAAATATGGCATGGATAGACTACAAAAAATTGTGACAGTATCCCAGATTAATGGGTAGAAGAATTTTAACCATGCACTGATCAATTACATTACTCCCACTATGAAACAGTGACAAACCGCTTTGCAGTTAAGTCACGATAAAGGACAAATTATTATTCCATAGATTCAAAAGGGAATATTCCAGGGTGACTTCTTGTCACTGCTGCTCTTTTGTATTGTCCTTAACCCATTAAGCTGTCTACTTAACAGATTGGGTCATGGTTACAATCTGGCTCCCAGAAAACAACAAAGTATAAAAACTTCTCATCTTGTTTTTGTAGATGATTTAAAACTAAATATTTCCTCCCACATTCCAAAGACATGCAGTAGGTGGATTGGACACACTATATTGGCCGTAGGTGAGAGTGTGTGTGTGAGAGAGTGGTACGAATGCGCTACCATGGCAGGGCTAGCAACCCAGTGGTGTAAAACCTTGGCTCGAGATATTTGCCACTGCTGACGTGATACCCCGACCCCATGTGCAAAAATAGGAAAAGGGGTGGAAGATGGATGCTGCTATGGATAAGAATGTCATTTGGTCTTGATAAATATGCAAAAGTAACTTTTAAAGCAGGAAAGCTGCAACAAAAAGAAAACATCAGTTTTGGACAGGAATGTGATATAAAAGAACTTCAGCAAGAGGGAGTGTATAAATATTTGGGAATTGATGAAGGGTCAATAACAAATATGAACAAATGGAAATAAATTTCATCAAAACAAAATATTTTAATCATTGAATTAAAATTATTTCTGAGGAAACTGAACATGTCTTTTTTTTTTAATGATTGTGACCAAACTAGAAGTGATTCTCCCAAAACGTTTCATACTTCCAGTATGTTCAATCCCCCTTTGCACCCTATCAACATTTTCGACAGGATTTGTGAAAACTAACTTTGTGAACATAAAATAGGAAATATTATAATTTGAGTAAGAGTGAGCCTGTACTTTTAAAACAGTTGTCGAACAGCAAATCTTTATGAATTATGAAACCAGGCAAGGGTGGGGGAACCATTTTGATGGACAGTGCTTTATATTCTGTGAAAATGTTGATTCTGATTTATGATGATACCAAATACAGTGTACTCTCTGTGTATGAGATACACGTTTCCTATTGGAAAACTGATTCATTTTTATATGATGGATTGACTTAAGGTGTTATCACTAGACATTGATACAATTTTTTTGTTTATTAAACATCCTAGAGTACCTTACATCTTTGGGATTTCTAAAGTCAATAAGGTCCCCCCTGACCCTTCATTGAGACCTATTGTTTCTGTGCTGGGGTCCAAAATCTACCACCTTTTTTTTTTTTTTAGACCAGTCTCCACTTATCATTTTCATATACTTAATGATTCGTAGAGTTTTCTACGCAATATTTCACCTGAATCTTGGCACAGAGAGCTACGTTTTCTTAGCATTAACGTGGTCAATTTGTTTGGTAATATACCCAACTAGGAGGGTTTATTGTAGTTTAGAGAAGCCCTCATGTCCTGTGAATTCATAGACATTAGGAAAATTGATTTATTAGTGGACCTTATGGAATTGGTACTAACTAATATTTTTTTATTTGAAGGGGAATATTTCAAACAACATACAAGTGCAGGTATGGGGGCAGCTTGTGCCCCCATATTCATGAATATGGTTATGTGGAAAAGGGAAACTTTTATGTGTGAATTCCCTTTCTTCACAGTATTGGTCAAATTATTTTCAGTACCTGGATGACATCTGTATTTTTTGGATGGGAGACAAGAAAACACTTAGTAGTTTCATCAACTACATTAACAAGACCACTGATTTTTTTCAATTTACTTGTGTTTGCTCTGAGAATGATATGAACTACTTGAATGTTACCATACACAAATCTGAGAAGGGGGGGTTCTAACATTTTTAGGAAACCCACCTTCTCAAATTTCTACTTGCACTATAACAATTGTCATCCAAGAATCTTGAAAAATAATTTGGCCAAAGTTCAAATTATTAGATTGTCTAGAATGATCTGATATCTTACTATCTGTAAAAGAATTAGACAAATTGACTAGTATGTTTCTTGATAGGGGATACCCACACTAGATGGTAAGTAAAATTAAAAGTGAGATGTTCTTGGGAGAAGGGTTACGTATTCAGCTATCTTGGGAAGAAAAGAAGAAACATATACAGCTAATGGTAACACCACTCAGAGTGGTAACATTTTCATTAGGGTTATGATTTTGAGGTACAATTCTAGTAGTAGATATGTTAAATAAGTTATTTACAATAACTGGAACTTCTTTAAGACAGATCCAGAATTGCTTTGATGTCTTGGAAGCACACCCTGATTCACATACAAGAGGGGTTACAATTAAAAAAAAAACATTTTTGAATGTTCAGAAAAAGCTTTTAATAATAATGTCAAGACCCCAGGCACTTAGAAATGTGGAGCATGTTATTATTGTAGCTACATCTGGAGTAGGGATACCTACAACATAATTTATAAAGGCAGAAATTTGTGTTCTTTTTTTTGGGCTAATCAAGACTCTAAGGATTTTGTATATATATATATATATATATATATATATATATATATATATATATATATATTGCTATCTGTGACTCATGTTCCAGTTTTTATATAGGGAAGGTCGAACATACCTTAAAAAAGTGGGTCTATGACCATCTATACAATATTTGAAAGAAGGACATGAAGAATGCTTCATATAAACACATTAACAATTGTCCAATCAAAGATGGGGTCAAATACAAATTCAGGGTGATTGATAAGGTTCACATCTTCCCTAAATGTGGTGACTGGGAAACTCAGTTAGAACGTAAGGAGTTAGTATGACAGCTACATTTAAATGCAACTCAAAAGCCAGGTTTATATGATAACATTTCTATTACTAGTATTTTGAAAATTAAGGCTGCTCAATTTTGAATCACTGTCTTTGTTTCATTCAGACTTTTTTTCACAAGTAATTTATCAGTAAACTATTTATTTTTCTAGATTTCATTCTTAATTACTATTATTAATTATGCTTGATTTTACCTATGTTTTATCCATTTAAAACATTTCACACATTTTCACTTTTACTGTTTTGATTTTAATATGTTTTCATAAAAATATGATGAAATATTTTGTTTTGATGGAAGGACACATACTCTGTCTTGAACTTTCTCACTGTTCACTCTGGCAGCTCATATTTTAATTTCATTTTAATTCACTGCAATTATTTAATTATTCAGTTAAGAGTATTAATTATGTATTGATAATTCCTATTGGCTGAACATCATTTTACAGTCTAACTGTTTTGTTTCATACTCCATGCTCTGTTGAAGTCCAGATTTACTAGAGGAAAGTGCTTAGCAGGGTTTTTTACCAATGGTATTAATAAAAGTATCTGCACAAGTACATTTTTGATTATTTCATAGATGCTTTTATCAGTTCAGTCCTGGGCTCCAGCCTTTGAGGAGCTTTTTTTGTGTGGTTTCTGGTTTTATTCCACTTGGGGCTATTGCTGTTTTGCTTTGGTCCCTTCAAATGTGTGCATTCTCACAGCTGTTGCATAACCTCTTCTGTAGTCTGTGTAGTAAGTACATAAATCAAAACAATGTGAGTTTATCATAGAGGAATTCAAATCCCTTGCAGAGTACATTCTATTTATGTGCAAAAAGCAATTGGTGACATGAAAGAAAAGTTTAGTAAACAAATGTGATGTGAGAAATTTTACTTTTGTTTGACAGGGAAGGGTCTGATTCCTGAAGTGCTCTACTCCCTTTTAATCATTCCCAATTTTTAAATTTATTTTTCTATGTCTCATTGCACAATGGCTAGCAGTGAACAACATCACTATTCAAAGCATAGAAATGGTATCAGTTTACATACAAAGACAAAAACTGAAGAAAATGCAGTCAGCCAGCTAGATATGCCAACTGTTACATAAAGAAGCTTAGACTTGGAGCACAAAAGAAAGCATTACTGATATAAGCAAGAATAGACATTTATTATTTCAACAGTAACAGCTTCCACAGTTCAATGCAATCCCTATGTGATGAAGCTTTCACTAAGGTAAGTTGGATCTTGTTGTCCAGTAATTAATGGTGTCTATTTAACAATGTTCAGTTGTCAGTTTTTAATATTGTTGGCATACTCTTTTTAAATGTGTGCTTTTTGACAACTATTGTATAAGTTATTCTGTGGCTTCAGGAGCTAGTACACATATCAAGAGTGTGTGACGTAGAAAGGCAAGAGTTCAAATCAAGTCTGGTATATGTTCTATCAGTGTGTAAGCCAATCTTTGACATGCAGTATCAACTTGTTGAAAACATTTGTTGTAACAAATTCTACATGGTCTTTTACTCACCATTAACTACAACAGCATTCATTCACAAAAATTGTTAATGTCAAAATGTGAGTCTGGCAGGCAGGGATTCAAATCTATAATGATTTATCATGTGGCATGGGGAACACTGTCACAATCAGGTGATAATAATTCCATGTAAGTGCAAAATGTGATAACATGAAATGCTTAACTGATAGAATTGATTCCTTACTAAAATAACACAGTGCATGGTGGCTTTCACTCCCCACCTGTGGGATTTTATTTTTCTTTCCTCACTTTATGTTCTACAGCATTATTTTGAAACTTAACTGTTTATGTGCATTCACACGTCTTCAGAACACTGTCTTCTGTGATGTATCTTTCTCATGGCTATGAATTTGTAATAATGTGAAAGATCAGCCATTTGCACCCAGGTATATGCATTTTGTTTGCCCTGATATCACCTTGAATATTCCCCTAAAGCATAATTTACACACTCTCCTTTCATGAGTACTCTGTTAGCATGCCTTCCAGTACCCTATTCTGATGAATATGTCTTTGAACAAACTCGGGAGTTCAAGTATATGGAATTTATTTACCATGATATCACCTAACCTGTTCCCCCTAAAATGTATTTTGCAGCCACCTCTTTCATTAGTACTCCACTAGAATGCCTTGGTGGTTATACCCTATTCTGGTGGCTATATCCTTGAACAAACTCAGGGTTTTAACCACAGGTATATGCATTTTATTTATTCTGATATCAGCTAATGTTACTGCCTAACCCTCTTTTCACCACATAGTCGCAATATTGATTGTTTTATCCTTAAAACACAAGAAAAAATACTAATGTCCCGAGATTTCAGGACAAAAATATTTTCTAAGCTTCCACTGATAGTTACATAGACATGTTTTTTGCATCTGAAATATCTTAATACATCAAAATATATGAAACAACAGTAATAACTCAAATTCTACCAGAGTGATTTATTATTTGGGCAAATAAAGTCTATGGTTTGTCCCACAAAACTTCATACATCTGTAAAATACGTCTAGCTCTGGGCACTTGAAAAGGTGGTAGCCCTAGTATCAACTGTTCTGTTCCCTAGGAAAGTGTTACTTCAATTACCATAGTTTTCTCTGTTTCTGTGACATGCCCTGTTACTGTAGTGGTCAAGAGCATGTCAGTAACATTGGCATCTCATCCCTGATTGTTTCTCTTTTAGTATAGTCACTTGATACATTCCCATGACTTTATATATATAATATATATATTTATATATATATGTGTGTGTGTGTGTGTGTGTGTGTGTGTGTGTGTGTGTGTGTGTGTGTGTGTGTGTGTGTGTGTGTGTGTGTGTGTGTGTGTGTGTGTGTGTGTGTGTGTGTGTGTGCGTGTGTGTGTCTGTGTGTGTGTGTGTGTGTGTGTGTGCGTGTGTGTGTGTGTGTGTGTGTGTGTGTGTGTGTGTGTGTGTGTGTGTGTGTGTATACATATATATATATATATATATATATATATATATATATATATATTTATATATATATATATATCATGAATGTGTATATTATGTGGGGAACATTGACATTGTGTAACATCATTTATTTATCTTGATTCTTCTGCCAGTGTTGAGAAGGCCATTTGGGAGGGAGGGGGTATCTGGCCTTAATTGCCATAGTGACTTGTTTCATTAATCTGTCTATTTATAAATGATAAATGTATGTGTAATGTGTTGCAAGGAACTTGCAACATGACTGCATCACTGGCTACCATATCTAACATGGATATTTTGCATTGTAGTGTGGATTTTCTAGGCGTATTTCCCTAGAGTGTGTTACTAGCCTTTTTTTCTCTTGAATCTGTCTACACCAGTGATGCATTTCTCAGATGTGTGTTTTTATGATCCCTTGCACTATGACATCTTCAGTGTCTCACCTTTACTTTACAAAGTGAATATTCTGGTGTGTGCACTGAATTATTGCACTGAGCCATCTCAGGATAAACATATTTTTGTTTTTAATTACCTTCACCATGAACTATGGTTGCTAACAGCCCTGTAATTGCTGTCAGGTATAGTGTATGTTTTTGTATCACATTACTGTATTATTTTTATATTCCATACCTCCCATCTATACTTCAGAGTTTCATAAATGACTTTATTGTCTTACAATCTTTTTATGCTTTACCTTTTTGTGTAATGTTTTGTTGCACAATTCACTTTTCACCGTACTGTGCACCCTTGCCATGATTTCTGTTATTGACCTGCACTCCAGCCCAATGTCTGTGTTGCTTGTCTTTCCATTGCTCATATATTTGCCTATATTTATCTGCTGATGTTGATTACATAATCACTAAATAAATGTGCACATGCAATTACTTCTGCTAATGTGATTTCTAGTGCACCTGCATTTGTTCCCCACATATATTTAGATGTTGCTCTTTGTTGTATTGCCATATTATAGTTGTAAGTTTTGGTTGCATCTGTAAGGAAAGCTCTGTATCATGCTAACTGAACTGACCACATGCATATATGATTATAAATTCAATTTGTTGCACTAACATGGTAGATTGTGTTGGCTTGGCACCGCAGTTAATAAATCCCAGAGAAAATATTTATTGTTAGCTGAGTGCTGTCAGTATAGTTTAATAGTTAATTCTTGTTCAGAATAATAACTTTTTTTTTTTTTTTTGCTAGCCAAACACTGTGTGACTTACTCAGCATCACACAGTAGGTAAATAGATCCTTGACTACTGAAAGCAGCTCATTAAGAGCTTAGAGGCTCAGTCCCTTATACTAACAGCCACACCTTTTTTTACTTCATTTTCTGATAATCAACCAGAGTAATAGTCACTCAGTAATGTTAGGCATTAGAATTTTCCAGTTATTGTTTGAAAAATTGTTTTTGAAATGAATTAGAGTTGCTTGGCACTTAAGCTTTCCTTCGGCCTCCATTTGCTTGTGTGTGCCTTTGAACAAGTTATTCAGACAATGCTCCTGGCTTCTGCCTGGAAACAGAGCACAGTAAGGTTACCTGCTTAAGAAACAGATAAAAGAAAATAATATTTAAAATTTGGGCCTGTGTCCCCTCATTATTTTGGCTTTGTCCAGAATTCTGGAGCAAATAAGTTGAGTGACGATTTTGTTTATTCTTTCCAAATTTCTAGCTTCCTACAAATTATTGTTAATTACAGTCATTCGATAATGACAGGCACAATTTTCAGACATTGTATCCTTAAAGAAAGCATTTTATTCTACCAACTTTCTATGTATATAAGAGAAACACTTAAATCTGTTCTGATTTTTGTGCATCAGATTCTTGAACTAAGAAATTGAGAAGGCAGAGAGGGGTTGCAATGGGCTTCAATTTACAGTTTTGATAGAAGTGAGCTGAAATACATTTCTGGCCCATTATTTATGAATGTATTAATTCACATATTTTCAAGCAGATATCACACAAGGACTGTAATTGATGTGTCTGCGTGTGTATAAATAATTGATTCACGCAACTCACAGCTGTTATGGTGGTAAGGAAGGAATTGTTTATAGTAAACAGAAACATCATCATATGAACCATTTTCTTTGGTATGATCCTTGGTTTTCTTGTTTTGTTGACTCTTGACAATGTGTTTATGTGACTGTGAATAAACTGGACAGCATGCAGCCTATGAGCTTAATGTTAATATTTTAACATAGCTTGGCTGGGTTTTTCTTACAGTTTGCACCGAAGGGTTTGTCTGTGTGACTTTCTCACCCTTTGGTTTGGATGTTAGTTGGGATATTTTGTAGTTAAGTCCAAAGGAAAAGAACCAACATCCACAAGTAGTGACGGTAGAGGCCCAGTAACCACACAAACCAAAGTCCAAACCACAATTCCAATTTATTGACAGCAAAAACAGACCAAATGCAGTCAACCACTTTCATCTTTAACAAAGACTTCTTCAGAACTCCTCCTTCTGAAGAAGTCTTTGCTAAAGACTAAAGCACTTGACTGCATTTGGTCTGTTTTTGCTATCAATAAAATGGATTTGTGGTTTGGACTTTGGTTTGTGTGGTTCCTAGGCCTCTATCTTCACTACATATTTTGTAGTTGCCTTTATGTTTATGTGCATGGGTTTAAAAACATGTGTTTCTAAAATATAGCCAAACAGTCCACATATGCTGTGCTGATGAGGTCAATAAATAGAATGAAACATGCATGTCATCAGCTAGTGGAGTTTGATTTTATTGGCCCAAATGCATCCATAAAGACTTAAAAGTTAAACGTCATAGGTATTCAGAAGCTACGTAGCTGATAACGCTAAATGTATTTTAGGGTCATTTGCATATATCACATGGGGAGTCTGTGTGTGTGTGTGTGTGTGTGTGTGTGTGTGTGTGTGTGTGTGTGTGTGTGTGTGTGTGTGTGTGTGTGTGTGTGTGTGTGTATGTATGCATGCATAGACACTATATATATATATATATATATATATATATATACACATACACATGCACATGCACATGCACACACAAACACACATACACACACACGGTTGTTATCATTTTACTGTAGAACAGGTAGATTTTTATTGAATAAATTGAAGATATTTCTTGAATTTTGCAATGCTATTTAAAAGAAATGTCAAAAAAAAACATGACATTCGACTTTTGTAAGAATTAGTCATTTCCATTAATCAATGAAAGAGTAAGCAACAACTTGTTATATTCTTTTCTGCAGCACATATCAGTTACATTTTCTGTTCCTATCATCACTGAAGAAATGTGAAAGCTTCAGACAATTCATCAGAGTAAGTCAATTAGTGCAACAGACATAAGAGAGGAAATACGATGTAGGTAGTAAAAGGATAACATTAGTACTTACTACTTCCAGCGCAGTACACAGTACATGTTCGAATGCACAATGTTGAGCAAACAATCCAATGAATCCATGTGATGTTAAGTCTTCTCATCTGGATAAAAGCTGCTTGAACATGACTACTTTATCCAGTAACTGTCTTCTCTAAGGAGACTGAGGTAAACTGCAAAGACGTCTGCTCTTTTAATCTTCGTCATGATTTTGCTCCAGCTGTATTGCATGCATGTACAACTTCTGCTTACCTAGTAAACTACTCACTGTTCTCTGCCATCCTTCTACAGCATTTTGACTACATGGATATCCTAAAGTGGAAGTATCCCATTGATTATAAAAGTTATCTTCAAACAGTGGAGGCACCCTTTCAGAGGTAGCACAGCATATTCCATATTCCATGCCTTTGTGGCTTACCATGAATGGAATTTCCTTTGAAAAACAAACATAATGGCATAACTGAGTCCTACTTTCTGGCATATCATGCTCAATATCTAAAAATTTGGATGCAAGACAATCAGGGGACTGGAATGCTAATGTGATCTGCTTACATAACATAGCAAAGTGCATTTTGTTGTCAAACTGTGATGCCAAATGCAATTTCTGTATTTGTCTCCATACATTCTGACGTCGATGGAACCAACAACCTTTGATCCAACTTTTAGGTAAATTACGTTAAATGCTATTAATAGCCCCTTTCTTAAAATCACTTAAACTCAGATTTGAACATAATTCTAAAGTATACCATGCACATAAATGCAGTACCTGATTCCAAAACATGTCATAACTGTCCCCGGGCTTGGACAGTAAAATGGCATAACTAACAGGAATAATCTTTATACTGAATCCATGTTGTAAACCACAGTGTATAGTTGTTTACATTCTCTTGTACTGATAGCAAATGTTCCATCTACAAGAATAAACTTTGCAGAGCATGACACGTAGAGTTGTTTCAGCTGTTATAATAACACTATTGGGACATGAATCATTCAATGCCATATGCTCAATTATAAATTGTCCATTTTTAGTAGCAAGCATGTCAACTTGCAAGTCTCTTGAATTGCATATGTCAGCAAACATTTGCTGTCTCTTTTGCTGATTCTACTAACAGTCTGGTTAAGTCCTGAACTGTTTGCTAAAGTATTAATGATACAATCTGAAGTACTTGCTAACACCTCAGACACAATTTTGCAAGGATCTTCTATGGACTTTTCTGCACTTCTTTTAATTCTTTCATGAGGTTTACACACATCAAGTTTAACCTGATCTGGTATGTGAATATGACCTAAACTCTTCTGTAACTGTTCACCTTGAACAATCTCTACACTAACGCATCTGCCTTTACACTTGTCCTTTGCTGTCCTAACACAACACCAGTAATTCCTATTATCCTTAAATTTCTCTAAATAGTACTGATAACCATCTGTGCATAGCACTTTCTTTCTTTTCTGGGGATCAACAGTTTCATATACACTCCCAGTAATACCAGGCACACAATCTACAAATTCAGAATCCATTGTGTACTGTGTTGTAACAATTTAGCCGGAAGAACATAAGTGCTTATCTTACAGTTACCACTACAATCCCATGAATTACCAGTATTTTGAAACCTGCACATGCCTACATGTCCATTTCATGTAGGCCTTCCAACATTCTCTCTCCATCATCCACTGCTGATATCATCCACTGTAAATTGTGCTGCAGCCTTGTAAAAATCAGACTTCTGCTGTGGCACTTGTGTAAAGTACTGAGCTCTGTAGCTTGTATACATAGCTAGACAGGAGGTTCTGTTCTCACTGCAGTCAACTCTGGGTGTGTGTTTTTGCACTTGCTTGATATGACAGAGAAACTTTTATACAAGCATGTGGGAGACTGTTATTACCATATTCTCCTCACCAGACATTGCAGATGTCAAGAGTTATAAAATGTTGTTGGAGACATTACCAATCAGACTTGAGCTGTGGCATTTGCCTTAAATACAAAGTTCAGTAGTCTGTGTGTTTAGATTGGTAGGGGTTCTATTCTCACTGTAGTTAACTGGTTTATGTGTGTGTGTATACTTGCTTAACCTTACAGATAGACTTTTACATCAGCATGTAGGACACTGTTATTGCCATATTTTCCTCACCAGACACTGCTGATATCTGATTAGTGGATGTGCATTATTCACACCAGGGCAGGGTCAGAGACTGACCTGGAGGCCAGACAGTATTCACCTCATCCTATATAATACAAATTACAGTGACATGGCTTTCAGTCTAGCAACATACATTGTGGCATGTTTTGTAGGCCCTGTGTTTTTTTGGTGAGAAACTCCTGTGGTCTCTCTAGCTGCCGCATGTGTCTGGAGAGGTACATGCAAAAGAGAGTATTACACTCTATTACTGTTATGATGAGGTTCAAGTACAGTGCTGTAATATAGTCCTCAGTTGTGAAAATGATGGCATGACTTGTGATGTGCACAGCACAGGCTTTGAATACCAGTATGGACACTTGGTGGTCGATGTTCAGGTTGCTATCTATGTGTGTTCCCAGGTCTTGCATCACTAGGTTTCCTCATAGTGGGACTGTTGTCAATGCTGTAATTAGCAGGTAATTCTACTTTGCAGGATGACAAAATAAAGATGCATTTTTGCATTTATTTGTAGACCATGTGGCTTTGTCACCAATCATTTGTCTGTGTTAGCCCCTCCTGTAGAAAATCATCATTGGCAGACTCAATGATTGCACCAAGTATGCAAGACTCAGCAAATGAGGTAAGCCAAAGGCAGTATACTTGAGAAATAGATTCCAAACAGTAAAGGGCGAAGCACAGATCGCTGGGGTACACAAATGGTGACAGCTTTATTGGGGCAGGTTGATTCAGCAACTTTCAGAGTATGTGCTCTGTTGGTGAGCCAATTGAATACCCATCTAGTGACATCGGGGTTAATCCCCAGCTGGGAGAGATTCTCAATGACACCTAAGTGGGTGATTGCAATCAAACCCTAGGCCAGATTAGGACAAACAGTATGTACTTTCTTACTTCCATCCAGGCCTGTAACACAGAATCAATGGGATGTGACAACATCACAGATCACCTATAGCTTGACTCAGCATTTACACCTTCCTGATATGGTTGAATACACACATCAACACACCCTCCATACAAACTATGTTCCTGTAGAAGGGTGTACATCAGTTGCATCCATCTGAGTTGGGGGACAGCACCTGATGCATGCATGTATAGACACATTTTCACTCTTTTCATCAGTGAGGTAGATCAACATGTCATCATGGACCTTTTCTAAATGGATACTAGTAATATCAACAACAGACCTGTCTGAGTTGTTAATGCTACATCATGTTTGCTACATCTGGTAGATGTCCTCAAAGACATCACTGAGGGCATGCATGGTGACAACACTATCATCCTTTTGAACTTGACAAGTCCAAGACATTTGACACAAATTTGCACTGAAGTATTCACTCAACACTGTCAGATGTGGTCATAAACACCTATGGCTCCACATGGAAAGACCACTGTATCACATTCGTTACATCCAAATATGTTGAAATGTGTGAAGTGACCTATATCTCAGGTCCAGTTATCAGGTTTGTACATCAGGGCTGTCTGCTAGGTCTTTCCTGTCCATTTTTTTAAGTCACAGACTTCACAAGTGACATACACCTCCTGTGTCCAAACATTTGTCTTAGGGACTATAGATTGTGGGCCATCATTGACTCCATCTGTGATATTAGTATAATACAAATAGTATCAATCCACACTAAAGACTTCAGCCACAGCTGTGACAATACAGTCAATGAAACAAAAACATTGGGGGGATGTGTTACAGGAAAACAAACACACAACCCAGGGATAATGTTGAAATTTCAGCCTATAATCAGACCAATAGACATGTGACCTGTGTCCTGCAGTAGATGGCATGTCATAAGATCATAGGAAGTTACTAGCCTATTGGCCCTGAGGCCCTTATAAGCCTAGCCAAGAGTTTAGCCCATGTTTAGACAAGTCAGCACCAAAAGCCCTTGTCCAGCAGTGACACAGGTGGAATCCCAGGGGTGTATTTTCTGTTTCCTATCCAGTTATCCAGGTTGAACTTAAAAAGGGATAATGAGGTACTCTGATGTAGAGAGGGAGTCTATTCAACAGATGCAGGAGTCTCTGGGCCACAGATCTGTCCTGCCAACAAGTTCTATTTATATCACAAACCAAGTTGAGGTCACACGTATGGGTTACTCTAGTGGAGCTTGACTTGCGGATATGTAGCAGTCCCATCAAGGCAGGGCCTGAGATTGCTTTGTATGCCAGACAGAGGTCACCTCTGAGGAGTGTGTATGAAACTAAGTAGAGGGACAGGGCTTTTAGCCTATCTGTGTAGGGTAGATGTTTGAGGCCATGGATTCTCCTGTTGTGGAACCTCTGTGGTCTCTCCAGCTGCTGCATGTGCTTTGCAAGGTACATGCCAAAGGGGGGCATTGTACTCTATAATTAGCCTTATAAGGGAAGAATACAAGGATGTCATGACCTTTTTTTTTCCCCTGGATGTGATACCCTTACTTATGAGTTGGGCCATGTAGAAAGCTTTCCATACAACGGAAGCAACATGGTGGTCAAAAGTCAGGTTGCTATCAACATGGGTACCCAAATCACTCACAACTGAGTGCGTACTTAGGACATTGTTATTAATGTGATAATATGTGGGGACATCACTCTCCCCAAAGGGGATGAAGATGCATTTTTTGTCATTCAGCTTGATGCCATGTTTCTGGCACCAGTCATTTGTTTGGGTGAGACCCTCTTGGAAGATGCCCACATCACCTGGGGAATTGATGATCGTGCCCAGCTTGCAGTCATCTGCAAACTTGGTCAGTCATAGCCCACTGGTTTTGGCCTACATGTCAGATAAGTATATCCTGAATAACAGAGGCCCCAGGAACATCCACTAGGATGTGGCCACAGTGCTGACTACTCCCTCGTATGTAAAACAACTACTGAGTATGTGAAGGGCATCCACATCACAGGCCATTATACCTCCACAGTTCACAGCCTTCATCACACCAGTAACTGAGTACAATGCACCCTTCTTCATATATGTCAATACACATATTCCAGTGATGTGTAACTGAAGTGTACCACATTTGCCACAGTGAGCTCTGACACATTTTATTGGCCATACCTAGGTATTATTTTTGTTGCATAAACATTACTGTCTGATGGTGCAGAACCCCCATCAAGTTGTTATACCAAATGCATGTATGATACCTGTTCCAGTGATGTACACAGTACACACATAACTGTTTGACATATATATATATACACACACACACACACACACACACATATATGTATATGTATATATATATATATATATATATATATATATATATATATATATATATATATATATAGTTTCACTTCATATACTCGAAATGCTGAAATCTTGAATTTCAGCATTTCGAGTGCATGAAGCCGAAACTTCAGAATAGCGAAAGTGCATAAGCGTGAATGTGAATATGTCAAATTTGCGCTTATGCAGAGATGGTACGTTACGGGAAGTGTTTGTTTGGGATGTTTGTGTTTGGACTTTCAGGTGAGTGAGTGTATGTGAGCATTTTTGTAATGTATTTGTATGTGCAATGTGTGTGTGTGTGTGTGTGTGTGTGTGTGTGTGTGTGTGTGTGTGTGTGTGTGTGTGTGTGTATATATATATATATATATATATATATATATATATATATATATATATATATATATAGATATATATATATAGATAGATAGATAGATATACGCCATGCACACTAGTCGCCTAGCCTGTATTGATCATAATGTCACAGACAAATATAGCAGTGTCCCTCCTAACACTTCTAACAGAAGTTACAGTGTCAGGACAGTGTGTGTGATTACCCACATAGAGTGCAGACATGTCATAATAGTTGTACAAGTATGTTTGTGCAGAATCATCTTTGATCACTATAAATCACATATCTTGAGTTGGAGACATGGGATTACTGGTAGCATTATTCTGACATTGTCCATGATTGTTCATGCTTCTTTTGCTGTTGTCCATGAGACTTTGCCTGTGTCCCACTTGTTAGAGACTTCTGCTGAGATTATACTCATAGTCAGACAAATCATGGCTCACAACTTTACAATATACACCCTACCCCAATTGTATGTAACATCCCTGATAGATGTCCTCTGCATTGTTCATGTAAGGATGCTTATCTCACACAAACATCCTCTCCATTGTAATGTCACCTTGTGTGATAGTCACATAATACACATTTTCACTGTGCAGTCCCTACTGTACCATACTGATATGTGATTGGTGTTGCTGCTACATCTTTATCCACTGACATGCCCTCATCTGCTGTACATTACCATGTTTCACCTGTCCTCTTTCCATGTGTTCATTCCTATAGTTCATCTGTGTGCCCCTATTCAATACACACACTTCCCCTGATTGTTTATTTTACATTGCAGTCCATGTACCCTTACAGATTATTTACAAAACTTCACTAAAGAATGCCTGGAATGGGATTTCACAATACTCTGCATGGTAAACACTGTCCTGTACTGTGTCTGGACTATATACATAACTATATGTTAAGCACTGGTAATCATTTTGGCATTCCATGCAATCCTGCTTACCTACTGTGATCTGAGGTAAACATATTTGATATACATGTTGCTTTACATGGTTTTCTGGCCAGCAACACTGTTGCCAGCCATAAAACCATGCTTATTTATGTTTAAACATGGTGAGTGGCATGATTATGTAATTAGCGCTGCTGTGCACCGCACATCACCACCCACACACGTAACTTCCTTGTAGGCTATGCACAAAGCCTACAAGGAGATTACTGAATGTGAGGGTGTGTTTTTATTTATAATAATATGTATATTTTACTTGATAAATCAACTGCTTGTATGTTTCATGGTGTAGCAATATTAGAAGTGCATTCTGTATTATTATGCATTTTTGCAAAGCTGTGTTAATCAATATCCTAGTATATATTTGAATGTGGTTTAGTTCTGTACCTTGTTCCAATGTGTTATATGTTAAATGTTGTTGTGCATTATTTTATGTATTTATTTATTTTAGTTTTTTGTTTAGTTCAATGGTCAAGTTACAGTTAAAAAGGAACAGGGAAAGAAACTGATATTCAAACATAAAAAGGAAGAAGAGACAGAAGAAAGGAAAGGGATGAATTAAAAGAAAGGAAGCAAGTGAGGAAGGATGGATGAAAGACAGAAAGAAAGAAAAAAAGAAAGAAAGAAGCTTTTTTCACGGCAGTCCCTCTTTCTCGGTGTTGCATATGATGATTCTCAGTGTCATGGTATCAGCAATGTATATTTGTCATGCAGACCTTTGACTTGTAAGAGTACTTTTTTTGCATTTTGTGAATTAAAAATTTAGCTATAAAAATGGAATGCAGTTTTTTTTAATTATTTATACAGTTACAGTTATATGCTTTTTTGCATTTTATGAATAGGAAACATAGTTGTTTAAAACATGATATAAACTTTTCTTTTTTAATTCATTGATACAGTCATAGGAATATAGGAGGTTACTAGGCTATTGCCCCCAAGGCCTTTACAAGCCTAGCCATGTTATACCCTTGTTCCATAGTAGACCAAGATATATAGCCTATATTACCAAACAAATCAATGATCAGCACTGACTACCCCTATCCAAGAGGGACACAGGTGAAACCCCAAGCTAAATGTATGGTTTCCTATCAAATTGTCCAAGTTACACTTACATAGGGTCATTGAGGATCTTTGTTTTATGTGAATTGGGAGTTTGTTCCAGAGGAGTGGCAACCTCTGGGAGACATATCGGTCTCTCCAGCAAGTCCTATTTATGCCACAGGGTAGGTTAGGGTCCCTAAAGTGAGTGAATCTTGTCCCATTTAAGTTGCGAATGTGCAGCATTTCCATTAAGGCAGGGTCTGAGACTGCTTTGTAGGCCAGGCAGAAGTCACCTTTAAGCACTCTATATGATACAAAGTGCAGTGATAGAGCCTTCAGTCTGTACATGTAGGTCCTGTGATGAAGGCCCTGAAATTTATTGGTGAGAAACCCCTGAGGTCTTTCCAGCTGCTGCAGGTGTCTGGTAAGGTACATACAGAAAGGGGCATTATACTCTATTATTGCTCTGATGAAGGATGAGTATAGGGGAGTTATAACCTCCTTTGCTTTGGATGTTAGGGCTTTACTTATGAGATGTTATTTACTTTCAAAGTTACCTCTCAGCCTCTCACCTCACAACCTCTAAGTGCAAGAAATCTGGACAAAGAATAAAATAACAGAAACAAAAGTCCAAAAATGGGGACAGATTCCAAATATTGCATACTACACACACACACACACACACACACACACACACACACACACACACACATATATATATATATATATATATATATATATATATATATAGATAGATATAGATATATATATATATATATATATATATAGATAGATATATATAGATATGTGTGTGTGTTAGAATAACAGGGTTTGTATTAATTAGCAGGTATGTTCTGAAGAATATGAAGTCTGAAATTGTAATGTATGTCATTATTTAGTGACTTCAGTCCTCAGTGATATGCCAGAAAACCACATATTTTATATGGAACAGACCAAAATATGAGGCAAAATCTGAAAAGTAGGGATGTATGCTTTCACATGTGTAAATATATTATGACCTTTGGCAGGGAATATACATTTTGCAGATTTTAAAATAATGCTTATTTGTGACTATCTTTAAATAAATAAAAATTTAAATTTAATTAAAAAGTTTAGGGACTATTTCCATTTTTAAAGAAAGGAAATGCATTAGTGCACATAATAAATTTGGCTTCTTTGTTAAAGTAGTGAAAGACCAGTCAAAGTGTGCCAGAATTATAATGTGAGGTAACCATTAGTAACCTAAATATTTTTGGTATTGCTTGTCTTATGCTTTTTAGTATTATTTTTATTTAAGCTTTATTTTTCCTGTCCTTTCTTACTCAACAAAATTACTTTGATGAAAGATGAAAAACAACGGTACAGTCTTTTCTCAGTTTAAAGCTATGCTGCAAAGGGGGATCGCCAGTACAAACATTAAATAGTACTACATCATATGCATCATTATAGGCATATTAGTTTTCAAGTTTTATGACACTAAATCCAGGTGCTGCATTGTTTCTGTGTTTATGAGCATCTGCTTTTGATATAAGAAATGTTACATATAATTAAATCATACCTTGTGATTTTCATTTTAACAGATAATCTTTAAAAAATTCAGTTATTTTTCTTCTGGGGGATAATAACTCTGCCTTACAGTTGATGTTCATTTTTAGATACTGTTCTTTACTTTATTCGTTTAGAGCTACTTAAGAAAATTATTTTGAGTTATGTTGTTTTTATTTTGTTTTACATAATGAATAGATTTCAACCACCACTATATTTCCAGTGTGTCTTTTATATAGTGTTTATTCCAAACGTGTTAGTGAAACAGTTGTCACATACCTATACAGACACCGATATCATTTTATTTGTTTGATAGTACATACAGACATACAGAAATGTGTGTGTGTGTGTGTGTGTGTGTGTGTGTGTGTGTGTGTGTGTGTGTGTGTGTGTGTGTGTGTGTGCATATGTGTGTGTGTGTGTATTTGTATGTATATATATATATATATATATATATATATATATATATATATATATATATATATCCTATCAGTTGATCATATGATCAAATTTCTGAACATCCAGTTTTTGAATGGAGATCATGGTATAGTGAAAACTAGGAAATTTACCATTTAGCTTTATGTAGTGTATTCTCAGAGTTTAGTATATATATATATATATATATATATATATATATATATATATATATATATATATATTATTAGTAGGAGGTGTGGGGGTATAGGGTGGCTTGGCCCCTTGCAAAACCGTAAAAAAAAAAAAAAGATAGAATTTGGTGTTTTTCTTTTAATGTTCAAGTTTTCAGAAATTCAGTCATATCATCTCACTGATAAGAATTTTGAGTTTCTGAAAACACAATCAACTGACATTGATCCATGTATATATATATATATATATATATATATATATATATATATATATATATATATTATACACACACACACACACACACACACACACACACACACACACACACACAAACACACACACACACACACACACACACACACACACACACACACACACACACACACACAACCAAAGGAAGTATATTACGTGTATAAAACTGTGACTTTCATTATCAATGAATGCATGAATCTATATCTAAATCAATGTCTGTCTGTTTATCTATCTGTCTATCTACAATCTATATCTGTCAATCTACAATCTATCTATTTATCTAGATATGGTTACAGTTAAAAATGTTGCATGTACTTTTGGTTGAAAAGTTGTTTTGTCGCATTTCCCTCAACCTCTTAGAGCAAGAAATCTGAACAAATAACGGGGGAGAGAGCCCCAAAAATAGGGACTGTTTTTAAATATTGCTCGTACAAACTTAGAAAGTTGATAGAATAACAGGTTTTGGGTTAGCTTGAATTTTCTGAAGGATATGAAGTCTGAAAATGAAATGTCTGCTATTATTTTCTCACTTCAATTCTCAATGATTTCCCAGTGATCTGCCAGGAAAATACAATTTTATGAGAAAAAGTCCAAAAATATCAGTCAAAAATCTGGACATTCTGCAAAAATCTGGACAGCTCAGTGCTATGTGATGGCGAAAAGCACTGAATGTTCAAAATATCTAAAGTTCATTGGACTGAATGCTCAGAAGAGTGAAAGCTCATTCTTTATAGTGTTTGCTGACAGGATTATGAAATTGAATATTTGACTGACAAGGTTATGGTGGGTGGGTTTGTGTGTGCGAGTTCACATATGTGAGTATTAGGGTAAGGGTTAGATAAGGGGATAGTTATTCTGTTTTGCATGTTTGGTGTTATGTGTATTCTGTGTCCTATCTTGTGTAGTGGTACTGTTAGGAAAAGTGCTTTTAGTAACGTAATATATAGGGTTAGAGTTAGGGGCAGGGGTACGGTTAGCACACAAGTAAGGTGGTGCTGGGGAGGGCAAGTATTTTAAAATAGCTGTCCCTGAGTTTGTGGCTACTTGCTTGTAGTCCTGCTTTGATGGTAATAACATGGCCATTCTTGAAGTTTAAATGTACTGATTGCTCTGTGTAGGACTTTGCTGTATCATAAATGTCTCGGCTTACTTTCCTTTCTGTATGAGTTGTTTTAATGTGCTCCATGTACATAGGCATTCAGTATGCAGTTCCTGCTCACTTACTCATTTGGCTGTTTTTGTGTTAGAGTTGTTAAGAGATTTACATAAATTCAGCGAACTAATTTCAGTAGCACAGTTACAATGCAAATAGTTTGCGTTGAGTTTATGGGTGTATTTTTTACATTATGCTACCTGTTGACTGAGAGTGGTATAGAAACACTAAGTCACTGAAAAGATTGCTTTATTATGAAAAAACACAAAAAGGAGAGTAATTTCCTCTAGAAAGGGGACGTTTGCATCGTAATTGTAACCAGTGTAACTCCATCATGAATACAAATATTTTTGAACATCCAGATACAGGCATTAAATATGAGTTTAGCCATTATGCTGATTGTAAATCCAGAAATGTGGTTTATTTAGCTCTCTGTAATAATATGTAAATGTTTCTATGTTGGTAAAACCAATAGAACATTAAGGGAGCGGATTAGAGAACATATATATGCCATTAGTAGAGAGAACGAATGCAATGCTTTAGCTAACCATGTTTTACGTAATGATACAACACATACATTTAGATTTATGATTTTGGAATATATACATGGTACAGAAAGGTTAGGGAACATCACTAATTATACAGAGAAAGAGGAAGCTAAATGGATAATTAGGTTATCTACTGATAAAGGGCATGGCTTGAATGATAGGTTTACATTAAAGCCATTCCTCTTGGACAAACCTCTGAGGCATTAACAATAATAAATATAAATAATAAAAATGTTTTGATGGTATTGTCAGGCTATACAGATGTTTCTGACCACCTTTTTGGGAAAAGTTTCCATTTGGATAAATTTGTGAGGCATTTAATAGGAATGTTCTTGATATTATTGTAAGGCTATATAGGTATCTTACAACCCTTCCCCCCCTTCCTTTCCTCCTTTTTCTAGCAACCCCCTTTTTTAGCGATACCCTTTCCTTTTTATGAATGCATTTATTATGAAGCACTGGTTACTTTTAACACATTTCTTAAGTATATGCATAGTAACTTTTTATTCTGTGTATAGTTGTCATTTGTATTAGATTTACTAAATTATATTTTAGGATTATGTATTCTCTCTTAGTTAAGAGAAGTATACATAAATGATAGTTATTATAAGAATATGATTCTTAACTCTAGAGAAATGGTAACTTTAAGGATGTTGTCTCATTTTATCAGGTGTCTATTGTGAGACATTTTATTGGTTCTTAGGATGTTCAATGTGATATTTAAATAGCTTTGAATATTGGTGTTTGTTTTAAGTCTGATGAAGCTTCCAGGGAGAAGTGAATGTGCTTACTTTGCTGAATAAATAAGTTGTTCCTTCATTGCAGTTGTGGATATATAGTTATCTGAAGTGATTATCATCTGGTTTGCTTCGATTGTCGTGGAGTATTCACCTTTCTTTTTCTCATTCCCTGAGTTTGTGGCTACTTGCTTGTAGTCCTGCTTTGATGGTAATAACATGGCCATTCTTGAAGTTTAAATGTACTGATTGCTCTGTGTAGGACTTTGCTATATCATAAATGTCTCAGCTTACTTTCCTTTCTGTATGAGTTGTTTTAATGTGCTCCATGTACATAGGCATTCAGTATGCAGTTCCTGCTCACTTACTCATTTGGCTGTTTTGGTGTTAGAGTTGTTAAGAGATTTACATAAATTCAGCGAACTAGTTTCAGTAGCACAGTTACAATGCAAATAGCTTGCGTTGAGTTTATGGGTGTATTTTTTACATTATGCTACCTGTTGACTGAGAGTGCATTATACACTTACTGTTGAATTTCTGTCATTATAGCAGAGGGTCCTTTACCCCTTTCCTTGCATGACTTGTCAGTATGATCTGTGACTCAACGTTATATCACAGTGTTGTTTTGAAAGTTGTGTCATGCTTAAGATTGATAGATGCCTGTATATTTCATAAGAGAATGAGAAACCTGAAGGTATTGGTGCTGTAAACAGAAGACTGCCTCTAAGTGTAGGTATCATATTATGTATGTTCAGTGGTTATCAGTTCTTGAAGTTAGTGCCTCATCAGTATATCACTCAGGTTGCTGTAACTTCCAATTAGGAGGTGTCAGCTGACGTCTGTCAAAGAGCTATTGCTTGTAGAGATGTTCCTAATGAGGACATAAATGGTGCTTTGTCAGATGTTCCCAGGAATTTCCATTGTTATAACATCTAGGAAGTCCATGTGTCATACTGACAGCAGGGTGTGGAGGAAGGCAGTACAAGAGAATGCTACTGTACAACGAGTGATTCTTGAGATTCATCCATCCCAGTGCCTATTGCATGCAGATATTTTTATTTATTTATACTCATGCTATTGATGAGAGGTCTTCTGTAAGTATATTGGTGTTAAAAATGAGCATAAATGCTCAATGTCTGAGTTATGGTTAGTTAATGGGATGCACCTACTAAATGGCTATGTGTTGAGACAGCCTTATGCAACACATGGATGTGTGTGCACTTTAAGGGCAAGTATAAATGTTTAAATGAGGTTTATTTTTTTGTCTGGTCAATGTCATGAAAGTAACTAACTATACAGCTACAGTGTAATGTGGGATACTGTTATAGAAATGCATATGCTATGCTCATATCTGCCCTCCACATCATCATTTCATCTATGATTTAGAGTCTGAGGCAACTAAAAGTTTAAAAATTAATTTTAGTGGTACAGTATTTATTGGGTGTTTTTTCATTTTTTTCCAAAGCATTTGACAACATGTGCAAACATGTAGTCTATCTTCTGAATGCAAAAGCAATCCTCATTTTCATGGTTTAGTGAGACAAGTGCCTTCTTTGGCCTTTTTTGTGCCCTGATGAAATTTCTTCTGCGTATGTTGTTCTGAATTATTCCAAGCGGTTCTATGTTTTCGGAAGGACGCAAAAGATTTCCCAATCAATTTTCTCCTGCTTCAAGATTTAAGCCAATTTTCCCTCCATAATTTTGGTCCGAGAATGGTTTCTATTCTACTGGTTTGCCTCTAATATAGAATCTTGTGATAGGCTTGCATAAGAGGTGGAAGTGATTGCTAGCTTGTAGAAATGTTGACTTGGAATCTGTTATGTCATGCTTGCTAAACAAGCATGCTAAAGTGGATCAAACACAAGTAATTCTTTCTGATGGATAGTCCTCTACATTACAGTTTGGTAGTGAAGGAGAGGCAAGTGAGGTGTCTGCTTATTAAAAGAGATGCATATGCTGTTCTTGAATTTCTGAAATTCTTGGTGATTTCTTTGCATTAATGTTCTGTGGTTGATGGGTTTTCTATGTTCCAATTTACTTTGTTAGTTCCATACTTCAGTATCTGTCAATAGAGCATGTTCTCTAATTTGGCCAATAATGCTTTTGAATGTACTTCTGTACAGGTAAGCTATTTATGTAATTTCTTGGCTACATTTACACTTTTAAATTCATCCCAGTGGCATTTGCATGCAGATACTTTTACAGTAATAAGTGTTTAAGATATTTTTGATCTTCGACTTAATTTACAGTTCTTTGCCGTGTCACTGTTGTGTGTGTGTGTGTGTGTGTGTGTGTGTGTGTGTGTGTGTGTGTGTGTGTGTGTGTGTGTCTGCGTGTGATAATGTGTGTGATTTCACAAAGTCGACTTTCCTATGGCCAAGACCATATGATCGAATTTTGGAAAGCCAGCCATGTAAAATAAACACAAAAAATCACAATGAACACTTACCATAAAACTGTTAGCACCCCCTGTAACTTAAATATACCAACTCTGAGATCACACTACAGTGCAGAAGATGGAAATTTTCCCATTCCTCACTGTACAGAGATAGCTGTTCCCCATGGTCGGCTTTTCGGAAGTCGATCATATGGTCTCAATCATATGAAAGTCGACTTTGTGAAAGGTCGATGATGTGAAGGGGACCCATATATATATATATATATATATATATATATATATATATATATATATATATATATACAGAGATAGCAGTTCCCCCATGGTCGGCTTTTCGGAAGTCGATCATATGGTCTCAATCATATGAAAGTCGACTTTGTGAAAGGTCGATGATGTGAAGGGGACCCATATATATATATATATATATATATATATATATATATATATATATATATATATATATATATATATATATATATATACAGAGATAGCAGTTCCCCATGGTCGGCTTTTCGGAAGTCGATCATATGGTCTCAATCATATGAAAGTCGACTTTGTGAAAGGTCGATGATGTGAAGGGGACCCATATATAAATATATATATATATATATATATATATTATATATATATATATATATATATATGTATATATATATATATATATATATATATATAAATATATATATATATATATATATATATATAGATATATATATATATATATATATACACATACATATATATATATATATATACACACACACACACACACACACACACACACACACACACACACACACACACACACACACACACACACATACACACACACATGCACACACGCACACACGCACACACACATGAACAAAAATCAAGCACACACATAGAAATGATGTGGATGCAGACATATTTTATATAAGTGCATGTGTCTATGTTCATATTTAATAATAGGTATATTTGTACCCCTAGATATATACAAACAAATGAAATGAATTAAAATGGAAATGTATAACTTATTTACCCTGTTGTTTTTCTCATTTTTTGTGTACATGAGTAGATGTTGTTTAGTTGAAAAAAGTTTATACTGCACTTTCCTGGATTTTGGGAAACTTGGAGTAGTTAGAACATCTGTGCCTCTTTACCTTTCCATGTATTTTGCTAGATATTTCTCTTTCTTGAGATTTCTATATTACAACATATTGCACTCATACAGAAATACCTACAAGCTGTATTGAGTCATGTTGATACAGAAAACGATATAAATGAAGCTTAGTTACACTAGCAAGAAGTAAAACTCATAAATCATTATGCAAATCTATTAATTTCCTTGTCATCGCTTAATTGCATAGGTAATCTATCATTTATACCTATTATCTCTTTCTGAAAGGAAGATTGGTTAACGAAAATAAATGAATAGAGCAACACAAGTACTTGTCAGTAGAAGAAACCTATACATTCTAATACATATGTTTAATACAGGGCCATATTTGCTTCACACTTTTATGTTTTTTGATACCATCTGCCATCTTAGATTCAGCTCTAGTGCATCCACTATTTCCAGGATAAACAATTTTCTTCATCAATAACATCAGAAAAAAGCAGGACATATGCCATTTAATTCCGTGATTGGAAGTATTGCAAAATAATTTCTCATGATAACTATCTGAACCTTGTCAGACTAGTAATAAATTGTCTAATAATTCCCTTTATAATTAGTCCAAAGGAATTTCTCAGCATCTGTTTTGATTTTGTCTCAGTTTTGAAACTCTGTGATATTCTCTAATTATTTCTGTAGCATTGTTTGTAGTTCCTTTAGCTTCACTTGTTAGGAAAATAAGCATATGGCATTTCCACTTCAGAATTTAGATATCCTTTATTCCTGCAAGCATCAGCTCTTCAATTCTGCAAATATATAAACATCCTGCTGGAAATGTATCAGCCCTCATCTTTTATTTATTTATTTATTTTATTTTACATTTGTTAACCGGCTAGTCTAGCTGGATATATTTCCATTTTCAGTAGAGGCCGGGGAGAAAAGCTCCAACAAGATAGAAAAAAAAAATTAAAAATGTTATTACATGGTAAAAGAAAGGATTAATAAAAAAATACAACAAGAATTCTAACATACTAAAAGTATTTACACTTGAAAAAGTAGCATTAAATAATATATACACTTGAAAAAGCAACAAAAAGAATGTAGCACAGTAAGATACATAAGGACGTTTTCACATCTAGTAGAAAATATTTCAGCAGTATATAGATTAGGGTTTAAACAGTGCCAGACTTGCTTACAAGCATAGGAATTTAAATGTTTTGAAGTTTGTAAGGAATGGGAAATAAAATACAGTGGTGGGAGAGGGTGGAGAGGGTGGTTAGTCGGGGTTGCTACAGGGGCATAACCAGTGAGGTTTTAAGGTGTTTTTTAAGTTTTTGTTTAAAGAGAGGCAAGGATGTGATTAGAGTTAGTTCAGTGGGTAGGAGGTTCCAGTTTTTTCCTGCTGTGTTAGTAAACAGAGGGTCACCAGCCATGTTGTTAGACTTTATTATGGTTGCGAGGAGTTTGCTAGAAGAACATAGGGAATTCAGATTTTTATAGGGGATAAGGAGATTGGAGAGTATAGGGTTGGTGTTAGGTTGATAAAATATTTTGTGGGCAATCGTGAGTTGGGAGATTGTCAGTTGGTTTTGGAATTCAAGCCAGTGTAGTTGCAAAAGATTCATACAGTGGTGGGTTCTAAAGGGATTGCCAGTGGCAAATCTGGCGATGTTATTGTAGGAAGTTGCTAGTTTGTTGAGATTATGTTTCTTTAGGTTGGTATAAATAGGTGAGGCATACAGAAGAGTAGAGATTAGATGGGAATGAACAATCCTGGTTCTGGCTGCTGGAGTTAGGAAAGGTTTTATTTTTTATAAGGAGCCTATTTTTCTGTTTACTGTTTTAATGGTGTTATTTATATGGTGATCAAATGTAAGGTTGTTGTCAATGGTTATTCCTAACAGTTTAGTGGTAGAGTCAGGGAATATAACAGTGCCATTATTGGAAGAGACTGAGAAATCTATGAGGGAGGACTTGGTAGTGGGGGTAAATTGAAGGAGTTTGTTTTTTTTTTGGCATTAAGAAGGAGGCAGCGTTTTGTAAACCATGTTTCTACAGTGTTAAAAACTTTTTGAGTAAGAGAATATAGTTCTGATGGGGAGTTTGCTGAGCATACTGAATGCAGGTGGCTTGAGGAATTGCTATGTGGAGTTCATTGATAAATAATGAGAAAAGTAGTGGTCCAAGAATACAGCCCTGAGGGACTCCGTGGGTGACTGGTAGAACAGATGAAATTTGATTTTCCCAGATGTTGCCTATTGCTCTGGTAGGATCTGAACCATTTAACAGCCTGAGAGTCAAAGGAAAGGGATTGAAGAATATTGATTAAGAGGGTGTGGTTTACCATGTTGAAAGTTTTTGAAAGGTCAGTAAAGAGTGCAGATAAGAGTATGTTTTCATTGTGGTTTCTATTGATGGTATCTGTAAAGGATAAAAGGGCAGTAGTGGTACTATGAGATGGCCTAAAGCCATGTTGGCAGTTTGCTATTATGCTATGTAGTGATAGATGATGTAAAAGTTGTTTGTGAATGCATTTTTCCAAAATTTTTGCTAAGGGTGATAAGAGAGCTATTGGCCGGTTGTTTGAGTAGTCATTTGAATTCCCACCTTTGTGTAGGGGGATAAT